>NW_010131504.1:15165-25627 GCF_000699245.1 Pterocles gutturalis | reverse complement strand
GGGGGGGAAACATAGCTGATGATAGGAAAAGTAGGCTGTGGACATGAAAGCAGAGGTTGTCATAAAATACAATTGTTGTCAAGTTTAGTCACTTTCAGTACTAGCTATAAAATCATTTTGTCACGGTCTCATATTGAAAGCTCAAATCTGTATTTTTTGCTAAGGAAACTAAAAGGAGTGAAATGTAAGATTTGCTATGAGGAAGAAAATACTTTCAAATTATGAGATGCAAATGTTCGTAAGAAACAAAAAAGGTAGGGACAAAAATTGAAAGTGGTTTAAAACAGTCTCCTGAGTGCCACAGTCTCATTCTTAACTGTATGATGATTACAAAAATCCCCCTCACTTCTGTGTGACTTAGAAACAAAGTGAAGGACCAGGCCTTTCCTGCAGCTAAGCGTTTTCAGACAGGCAGTCCCTCCTCTGCTGGGTCCAGGGGTGACTCAGCTTTCTTCTTGGTTCCCACACAAAGCTCCTTGACCAGGTCCTCTTGAAATCAACATTGAAAGAAAAGAAAGGACCTAGACAAATATTGCTACTAATAATATTATGGTACTATCTATTAATAACGTTCATCTTATACTTACTGATTTTAACACAGATCTTAAACTGCATTTCCATGGAGTACCACTATCCCCCTTTTTCAGATGGGCAAAACAAGACACAGAAAGGTGAAAAGTTGCCTAATGCTGCTCAGCAGGCCAACAACGCAGCACAGAACAGAATCAAGGTCCTGGGGAATACCAATCCAGTATATTTTGCCCTTTTTTTTTTTTCTTTTTTCCCCATGGCTTTGATGAAATCATGCCTTGGAAGTTTGAATATTTATTTCCAAGAAGGGAACTTGCCTTGAACTACCAGAAATGGGACCTTTGTTATTTTTAAATATATCATTTTTTCTAAATGGGAAACTTACTTTAAGGCTAAATTAAATCCCTTATTCCTACATCTAAATGTTTATTTTTCTGTTAAAGTAATCCCAATTTCTGTGTGTAGCCTTCCCAAAAATAAAGCCTATGGCAAGAACAGCTTTAACCAGCACACAGAGTTAATGTGTGAGCAATGTGGAGCTGTGAATAGCCCAAGGTTTTTAAGTTTTTTTTTTTTTTTAAGCATTTGAAAGGGAAGAGGCAGGCAATACCAGGAAAAAAAGACACTTCGATAGAACAGTAATATTAAACAAAATGCAATAAGGAGGGCTATTTTTCATTATATGAAAGAGTAATGCATGAACAAACTCCTGGCAAAAGAAAAGATTACAAATTTGTAACTGCTGTGAAACATCCATGTATGGAGATGTCAGTTATAAAGATGAACATGAATTCTGAAGAAGTCTTCTCCTCCAGTATCACTGCTTGATTCACAAATTGCTTAAATCATCTGGGTAATTTTATAAACAGTGTTGGGTTTGTTATTTTAATTGGAAGAGTAGCTAAAAAAAACAAAATCAAATTTGTTCCAAATACAGCACATCTGCCATTCATTGTGGATTAAAACCTTGGGTACAGGGAAACAGACCCAGCAACTCTGAAACACTGCAAATTTATACTAGCTAATAGTGTTATTCCCTAACCCAGCCTGTGATTTCAGCAGGTCTAAAAGGTCCTGATACTCTGATATGGAAGATGCAAGTGGATTATCATAACCTACTGCACCCAAGGAAAACCACCCTGATATCAAAGAGCTCAGAGAGCCTATCAGTGTGTGTGTATATATATATATATATATGTAAAGAATTTTACATTTGGGGTTTTTTTTACACTAAAGCAGTTGAGTGATATGAGCCTGGGCTGTTAATGCACAACATTTCTATTTCTCCACTATGAAGTCCTTTAATATTTGTAAATTAAAAATGTAAAGAAAAAAAAAGAACCTCTTCCTTTGAATCCTTATTCTTTCTTCGTTTATCTATCTCAACACTGGAAATTAAAAATAGGAAAAACAAATAGTTGAGAATGTATAGAAGCAAAAACTATGCAGCTTAAATCTTTTCTAGTTTGTCTTGGTTTTTAATGTGTGATTACAGATTTCTACAAATAAATAAATAAAGCTTTGGTTTTTCACAGTTCCTTGTTCTTCACATATTACTATGTGTAATTCAAACCTATTTATGCCAGTGGGTTTACACGCCAAAGATTTGCCGTTGGATATAAGCACCAAAGGTCAGGAAGTAATGGCTTTCACTTTTAAAACGCTTGCACAACTCCAGCAAGTTTACAGGATGATCTTTTCACAAAGTCCTGATACGGTTTCTACTCCTTTACCTCTTATTTGGGTGGGAGTCGCAGAGAGAAAAGAAGGAAATGCAGCATATTTCAGAAAAATTGGCTAAAGTAACAAATGTGTACCAGCCCAATTATTACATTCAGAACAAGTACATTGCTACTTGCAATTATAAAGCAATTGTATCAACATGCTGCTATTATTACATGCCGAACCTGTGTTCATCTCTTCTGTAAGAAGTCACTGAGAGACTTGTCCGAGAAAAACTTTACAGGAACAGATCAGCATTAATTACTCCATATTGCACACTGCAAATTTCAGATGTCTTTTAATGACAGACTCGCTTCAATTATTTCAGCAGCATAAAGTCCAGATCAAATATTTATTTCTTGTAAATCCAAAAGTTCTGCTTAAGTTAACTGTCCTTGGGTAAGCAATGAAAGACTGGCCTGAAGAGAGCACTGCATGACACCCTGAAACTAAATTAATACGTTTGATCCTGAGAAGTTTTGTGCCTCGCTCGTTTCAGCGCAAGTTCAGGCTGCTCGACAAACTGAGTATCTGCCCTGATCAGTTAATGGCAGTGCACACCAGAATGGGCTTTACATTTTGTATCATGGTAGGACTAAGGTCTGGAATAGAAATCCACCTGTATTTCACTAAGCATCTGCCTAGAATACACACCAAATCTGCTCCATTCCTTCACTGGTTCTTTATATAGTAGAGGGTCTGATAGCAACTGAGTCTTCATATTACCATTGCTGCACAGAATGAATAGCATGGAGTTCTAAAAAAAATAAATTATGAGCAACTAAGGTAACACCAATATACTTAAAAACTTTAACTGCTTATAGTTGGAAGCTTAATAAACGGAGGGTGTTTGTGGAGATCAGCATGAACACCTAAAGAAGGCCACTCTCATCTGCCCCTGGGTGGCTGTATCAAACATACTGTCAAATCCAAAACGGGACATCAACTGAAACATCCGTCATGGGACAACAAATAATGATAGCCAAATGATGATGTGGGATTGGCTGACTACATTATACAGGCACAGTTATCCTACAGGTTGTATTAAGTATGAGAGCCTAAGATTTATGTTATGGGTGATAAGGCCAAGAATGCTGTAAAAGGGAAAAAATATGGCAACAGTATGCAGTACATCACTACTAGGATAATTATTTATATAAAAAGTTCCCATTCTTAGACTTCCAACATGTAGGGATAAAATTCATATATTCAAAGAAGACATAATAATAACCTGTCATCTTGTGGTGATGGATATGTTTTTAATCCAAATGACCACAGTCTCCACTCTACCCGTCATAAAAGGACAAGAAAAATGGAATTTTCCTTTCATAATTCTTTAAGTTGAAAGGGAAAAACACAGAAGCATGATAAGTGGCTCATTCCAGTGGACAGATGGACAGGCAGTAGTAAAACGTATGAATAAAAGGCACTGTTCCTTCACTAATACTATTTTCACTTGTTACACGCTGCAACTCAGAGACAGGGAAGATATTGCTTCCTTTGACTTTTCAAGTGCATCCCTATGTAATCTAAATTATATTCCAAACAATAAGAGATTGCCATAAAGACTAAGAAGTCTATTACACTATTTAGCTGCTATTTGAAAGCAATCCTGCACAAACTGGCACAAAAGCACTACTTCATATACATCCTGCTGACTTGAGGTACTTGCCCACAAAGGTCCCCTATTCTTAAATTCTCTGCTACTGGGAAGGAATATCCAACGTGTACATTGTAATTTCTAAAAATTTACTCAGTCAAGGAACCTGGCAGAGATTTAATACATTTATCAGTCCCTTGTGATGCAGAAGGATAACTAGGCAGTCCATTCCTGTCCCCTCCACCCACCATACATACGAAACCATACCACACATTTTCCACAGATCTTCCCAACCCGCATTCTTCCAGGGGTAAAAATGACAAAGAAATTTAACTAAGTTAATTTTAAGTGCTGAAAATGTAGGCAGACTGCTCAGTTATTTCATTTTAAAAGATCTTCATTTTCCCATCTGTGTTATGGCAATTTTATTACACATTCGGCAAATTTACAGTAACAAGATGTTCCCCTGACAAATTAATCACTTTCCAAGCATTTTATCATATAAATAAAATATCACCTCAAGAGAGAAAATCAGCTCAATCAGTTGATTTAACCCATCTTTCGAGGAACTCGTCTGAAACAGATTGAGCGCATTTTTTCTGAAGAGGGACTGCACACACATCCTCCTGGACTCCCAGCTCATATGGTGAGGTTTTTCCAAAAGAAAATGTTTTAAGACTAGCTGGTAGCATGCAAGATTCTTACTGTAGGGACTACGTTGCTGCAATGACAGACTTCTATCAGGAACAAACATTTAGAAATTGGTACAGCCTTTAACTGAGGAACTATATCTCCAATAACTATTTCTGCAACATTTCTCTGGGGTTTTGCAATAATCATAATATGAATGAAATATATTTTGTTTTTAATAATCTGGTCTAATGTTTTAAGAATTTCACAATCAAATAACACAGGTAAAACTCCAACCAGTTTTTCAGCTGATGAAACTTACGGTTTTTTGCCTGGCTTCTTAAAATTTCCCCAATACTCTCTACTCATTTTGGAAAGTAAATTTTGTTTTCACAAAAAAAAAAAAAAAAAAAAAAAAAAGGACTATCAACATTAGTAATGCAATATATGAGCAGTAGAGAAGTGGGTTCAATTCAAGTTTTCCCAAACTAATCGTTAAAACAACTCAATGCCTTTCTGGAGAGAATCTGTCACTGAAGCAATTTAACCTCTCTGCCATTTAACCTTTCTCCCTCTGCCCTGCGCCTTCCATTCTCCTTTCCTTTCAGGGACTGCCAACAAGAAGTATAAACAAGAACAGGAAGGACTACTTCTGTTTATGTTACTATAATCTAAAGTTGTTAAAGCCAAAAAAATTTAGCCAGATTTGTTATTTTTCACCTGGAGGTAGTAGTATCAATGCAGGCTTTTTGTATTAATTCCAACACTCTAAAGAAATATGACAGCAAATCACCATTTTGCCAGAAGAACCACCCCACCAGACAACACAGATACATAATTCTTGTAACATGACTACACTCTTCAATTAGATATATACAATATTCTCAACAACAAAGTCGTGGGTGCCAAGAGAATTCACACATCTAGACAGGCTTTCCATCCCCTTTACTCCCTCAGCAAAATACTAACTTGACCTCCCCAATATCAACAGATGAAATATGCACACAACAGCAAAATTTACTGACCTACAAGCAGGAAAACAGAGTGCTTTATGGAACACTATCAATTAGAGACATAAACACTAGTATTTGCTTCTTAGCCCATATAATTAATAATGCTGTAAATAGCCATATTAATACTACAAGGCATCAGTATTAAAAGTTGCAAGCTCTACACAACCCTGAATGGCTTAAGTGTTATCAATAAAGAATGTTTAGATGAACAATTACGAATTTACATACAAATACAAAATTCTATACCCTACATGTATCTTTTACCTGCTAAAACATTCCTGGTTTAGGTACTTTTTAAAAAAAATTATTCCCTAAGTTCATGAAACACAACTAAGAATTCTGACCATAAATCAGAGCAACTTCAGTTCTTTAAATGGATGCTGAAAACTTAAAAATTAAAAAAAAAGAAGCACCAAGCACAAGACAATTAATTATAGTACTTCTTTATTTTAATCTTTTCTATATTGGGAAAATCTAAATATTTGTTTTAGATGCAAGTGAAGCAAGCCAACTGAAAAGGGTTTACTATCCATTGATCCCTTCCTCCAAGTACTCAGCCAGGAAATTTACTACCTGTATAAAGTGAGTTATGCACGCAAGCTTTGCAGGATCAAGTCCCAAAAATTAGTGTTTCATTTAAGGAGCAGCTTCTTCAGCTTTTGCTAGAAAAAAAAGCAATCTAAACATGAAGTGTGTGCCACAGGATGCTTGCTTCTTTCCTTGAAATGTAAACAGTGGAAGTAAGTATGTTTTCCGGTTCTAATTAATGTATATTCTTAAAAGACTTGGAGCAGCTGGACCCTTAAGTCAATGGAAGATATTCTGTTCTCGACCAGTACACACAAATCAATCTTTTTTGGTCTAAACATAACTGAAAGCACTACTTTCCTTCAGCGTGCAGTGTAAAGATCAAACACCACGATGAGAAAAAGTACAGGGAGAAGTTACTACCTTCTCCTCACTTACATCTTTAAAACTGAGCAGAATTCAGTGAGTTTTACGTGACATCAGAACACAACTCTGAATCCAGTATCCTGCTAAATACTGAAGACTCAGGTGCAAGTGCAGCCACTGTGGAAGCAGACAAATTTGATTCCACGCAGTAAACACACAATCGCTTTCAAGACTCAATTCACCGGTGTACAGGATCTGGCCAGCATTTTATAAAAGCCTACACAAGATTCAAACCAACGCATAAAAATACACAGCCATTCACAAATATAAGGGCAAATCTTGCAGACCTCACCTAGGGCAGAAAGCTCCAGGATGAGCAGCAACCTGAGAGGACACTGAGTGTTCCTTATTTAACCCGAATGGCTACTAACATCCACTTATTCTGACAATACTTAATGGAGGCAAAGTGTCTTCATTTGGTACTCCTTTCACAGACTTCCGACAGACTTCAAAAATCCTGCACATGGCATTTAGATGCTTTGGCCTAAATGTTTGAGATGCATAGAATTCTTTCAATCTGCTTTTAAATTAAAAATTAAACTCTTCTTTTGAAAGTGATGCCCTAGCAGTTCTGAAGTAGCCACTAATCCTTTTATGCACCATAAAACATTTTCATCATTTTCCCCCCCTCAATTGTTTCCTGATTCACCACAGAACATATATTGTACTCCTAAAATCATTTAACAGTAGAGTCGATCTACAGCAAGAACAAGAACTCAAAGACCTGGCAAGTTAAGAACAGAGAGTTTAAGTTACTTTCAAAGGTTAAATTAATCTTCATTTAATGGGGGGAACATGTAACTTCGGGGATCACTTTTAGATGAACCAGTCACAGTGACTCAGATACTGTAAAACAGTGTCCAGGACCTCAACTTTTGCAAACAAAACCTCTGCAATCTGAAGAAGATACAGGACACAGAACCTTTTGATTTGAAAGATGACAAAGTGGATTATTGGCTAGTTACACGTGCCAGTAGGGTGATCCATTACCATGGACGTTCTACCACAAGTACACGATGTGGTTTTAATAGTACCTAGAGTCTTATTGGCTTAAAAAAAAAAAAAAAAAGTAAAAAGGGTTTTGCATGTGAATTGAACTTAATAGGTTTGACATGGACTAACCTTAAAGAATCCAATCCACTCAAATCCCTTTGAAGGCTGCAGCTGAATTTCATGCGAATTTTAGAAAAGTAGCCAGGCTGTTGGGATTTCAAGATGCTGTGTCCCTTTCTTCTGCAGATCTAAAACCAGGCAAAACAATGACACAAAACCCTCCCACCATTTCAAGGATTCCTGTTAAGACGATCCTGGTTTTACTCTTTGGCCCAGGAAACTTTGACATTTGAAATTTGAAAGCAAGAAGAATATGACATCAGTAAACATATCAAAACATGAAGCCAATCTTTTATTTGCTTCAACACAGCATTGGACCAATGTTTCGAGCATTAAAAAAAAAAAATAATCTGACATGACACCACTATGGTTAAAAATGTTTAGAAACAAAATGAAGCAAATTAATTTCCTATGCTCAAATCTAACACTAACGATTTTTATCTTTTCTAAAAAATATTCACTTTTAGCAATAAATAATCCACCTTCTAGTGGTCATTTTGAAATTCAACCAAGCAACTTCAAAATAAACCTATTTATTTTTTCAAGGCTACCATAACAATATGAAATTCTGTTTGCTCCCTCCCATTAAAAATAACTCAAAAGACTTAAGTGCTCTATGTATGCTTATGTAGGCAGAAAAGCATATATATATATATATATATATTTGTCTGTGCAACAATATATACACTGACAGCTGGAAAATTATTTGTTTGATGACTGGATTTAATCTTCATCTGATAAACATGAGAGGAGAAGGAAAAGGAAAATAGTCTACTGCTTTTCCTCAGAATAAAGTACAGCCGACTACAAATGTAACTAACTATAACCAAATCAAAACCACACAGTGTGTATAAAGCACCGAGTATGCAAAGCAGTTATAAATTCTTGGTTAACAAAGGGCACAGAAAGCCCTTAAAGGAAATATTTTATTTCTGCTAAATTAATACCTAAAAGCATTACATTTCATCAGTTTCACTTAGGTTTAAAGTCCCCAAAGATTCTCCCCCTGAAACAGGCTATATTTTATGTGCAAACCAGGCTGAGAGCTATCTAAATCTAGATAAAACTCATTGGCTTGTAATCTTCACAATGATCTATACATCTAAATCTATATGCAAATCAAACGCTCTCATGCATTAACACATTCCAAAGCATCTAGGAGTAAGAGTGCTTTCTCCCTCTCACAACCCCCCCTCCTTTGCTCCTCTCCCCCTCTCTTTATTTACACTAGCTACCTAAATAATTCACACTGCCTTCTTTTCAGCCTGAATGTTCTTCTGTTGAAGTCTGCAATGAGCTATTGCAGTAACCAGATGGACACATGAATGCAGCAGGTGGGACAGATGGCAGACCGCCCTGTCTGACGCTGGCTGCCTCAGCTTGGACTGCCTTTTCCTTCCAGGTACATTATCATCAGCGTAGCAGAAAGCAGGACACAGAGGGGGAAAAAAATCCCTTTACATACAGTGCTATATGAATTAGTTAAATAAGTGACCAGATGCTTATTTGCTTTTTAAACCAAAATGCAATTTACTTAGAGCGTGTAAGAAGCATTTCTTCTCTTCCCTTAAAGGAGAAAAGCCCATTTCTATTCTCCAGCAAGCCCCCAAGTGGTGCACATAAACCAAAACATGCCTGAAATCTCACAAAGATCTTAAACTCATGACTTCACAAAAATTTTCATTCAGCTTCAGGTTCCAAATATCTCTACCCTTTCATAGCTAACTGTTCTATTTTTTTTTTTTTTTTTAGATAAATCTACATATCTTCTGGTACATGGTCACAGTTTTTAGATGAAGTCTTAGCACCCATTATACACACAGCGAAAAGCCTCAGTTTCCATCTGTGTAGCATGTTCCTCGATGGAATTCCTTCTGCTTCCCATTTCAGGAGATATCTAAAACTAGAAGTTTATTTACAAAAGTGTTGGTACTTCTAGGGAAGAAGGCAGTAAGGCTTTCTTTGACTGCAAAAATTAACATTTTAATATGTTTCTTTCCTCTCTGGCAGTGGGCAAAACACGGTGAAGATGACAGTAAGAAAAAACTACAATATGTGTTTTAATCAAGAACACATGGAACTGAGAAAAAAAAAAAATCTGGCAACACATCTGGCAGACTTTGACTGGCATCAGCATCACTGTACCACAGAAGTTACCCTTCTTATACAGACGGTACTGCTGTCCAAATGAGCAGAAGTGATTAACTTCATACGCTTTTTGAATCAGCAGGCAACAGATTCAGTGTATTAACTGAAATCACTGTTTCAAGGACAATTTTTAAAAATCATATAGAAAAAAGGTATTAAATGTAAGCAGTCAGTTAGCTGCTCTGTGCAATCCCATACTACCCAGATTTGTCTCTCCAAACTCTTCTCCCAGCCCTTGTGCTACGTCAATGCCAGCAGGCTGTGTTGCTCCCTGCTCTGCCCCTGCCTCCCTTTCACAGTGCTTTTCACTCTCCTTCCTTTTCCTTAAATGCATCTTCTCTGAACTGACACAGAGGAAACCACCCACCTGCCCCTCAAATGCCGGGTAGATTTTCCCTGATCTACAATAACACAATCCATACTTCCTCACCAGCCTGAAGTTGACGCTTTTATTTTAAATTAAAAATACAAAACCACGCACCAATTCTACACAACTATATCTGCGCACATACAGAGTACGGCTGCGCGTCCATATTAAAAAGTACGTTGTGCCCTTTTCTGCAGCTTTCATGAATTGCTTATATTTGTAGTTACCAAAGCTTTTGAATAGGAACTACCTGTATATTTACACACTGTACACCACTGCAGCATGACAGGGGCCACTATACACTACCATAACAGAAATACCAAAAAATAAAAGGGTAAATCATATGGAATTGATTTGCAATTATACTCAACTAGTGAGCCAAAA
>NW_010131504.1:5625-15134 GCF_000699245.1 Pterocles gutturalis | reverse complement strand
AATTTCTTCCCCCCCCCCCCCACTCAGAATAAGCAAGGGTAAGTCAAGGTATGTTCTGGGCTAGATTCTGTTCCCTCTGAGCATACTGGTATAACTGGAAAAAAGAACTGACTGTAAATAAACCTGTATGGGTAAATGAGGACTGGTCCAAACTGGCAACTAAAGCCTGGAACAAACAGGAGCTTATCTCTTCAGAGATTTAAACACACTCAGTAGGGACTCTAATAATAATAATAAACATAATAATTTAGCACCTAGTTTCATCTGGCCCAGAAAGAAGACATAGAAGTATTACCAAAAAGTTTATTCTCGTTTCTTTCAGACCTGGCAGAAGCCAGGAACTACAGAAAGCCCCAAGGGACAGTCTGCTCTCATGGGATGCCCAGGCTGATTTTGAGGCCAAAGAGGTTAAGGACTTTGGATAAACTTTGGATAACCAGCACAACTTCTGTATGCTTCTGTGTCCTAACTGAAAATTCTGAACTTTAAGGTTTTATTTTACCATCTCAGGGAAGAGAAAAAAAAAAAAAAGAAGGGGGGGGGGGAGAAGGCGGAAGTATACAGGGATCATACATGGAAACTGACAAAATTATGCAATGGACTTTTGTACCAGCACCTTCTAGAAATGGTGAACTATGCACTACCAGCCTCAGAAAAGCATTTCAAGTTATAGTAACTAGTTTACAACATCACAGTGAAACAGGAAAAAGCAGTACACTTTACAGTCACTTTACAAATGCTATCACACAAGCCATGATTTCACAATGATGATATAAACTGTTTTCCCAACAATCATATATGAACAGAACTCTGAACACGCAGGAACACCCTCTTTAAAAATAAACATCTGAGCCACTGCCAGGTTGTCACAACAGAAACACGCACACTATCACAGAACCAAACTTGGATTCAGAAAGTGTATTATACTGCTAAGCTCATTTCACTACTGATACAAAGTTAATACAATGAAATATTAAGATTTCCCAAGCTGCCTGTTCAGCAAAACTCATGGTTGAAACTGGTCATGTATACTCTTAGCATTGAAAGTGTGTATTTAACTGTACGTAGGGAAAAAAATAGGGGACGAAAGAATGAAGTAATTCATACTGTAAGGCCACAAGACTGATAGTAAATTCTTTCTGATTTGGACATATTTTCACAGGCTAGCTATTATTTTAAAATAATTGCTTTTAATTGATTTACTAAATACACTAATTAATACAGTTATGTGACTATTCAAGGTATTTTAGAAAATATATTAATTCTTGACTATTTTTTGTTCTCAAACTTACTCAATTCACTTTAACTTCAAATTTTAATGCAATCTTCCTGCTTGGGTAATGCTTGCCATTGCTTTGTGGACACCACATGTAAGGAAAGCCCTCATCATCTGAAGCCTGAGGTATCCCCTCAAAAATCAGACCTGTACTTCTGAAGAGGTATACAGGGACATCACGCCAGCAAAAGGAGTCGAGTTGCACAGGTGTCTTTACAGACAGCATTTGGACCCTACAAAAGCAGCTATTGTTCATAAAGGCATTTCAGTGAAAAAAATTTGCATGGATGAATACATATCTATAATCTGATAATTTGCAAAGAGTTATTGCTGATGAGAGAACACTGAATGATAAAAAAAGCTTAATTCTGTTCTACGTGGAAATTAATTGTCAATCCCAATCCCATGACAGTATCATAGGAAAGAAGACGACATTATACTTAAACTGGACTTGACATAAATACCATGAAGCTGATTTTCAAAAGGATCAAATTTTCATTAGAGCTCTGATGAGGAAGATCTGATGAGTTTTCCTAGGGCGGAGGATAATGTAGGACTTCTCAAAATGCTATCCACTTCAGGAAAAAAATTAGTTGTGTTTTTTGTGGGATGGGGTTTTGTTTGTGGTATTTTTGGGGGGATGGGGTTGGGTGTTTGATTTTTTTTTTTATTTTGCTTGGGGGTTTTGTTGTTGTTGTTGATTTTTCCAAATCAAACTACATATATTGTGTAAATGCAGCCTGAAAGATACTAACCTCTTTTCAAAGTCTGGTCCAGGAATAATGGGAAAGAGGAAAAAAAAAAAAAACCAGCAACAAAACAAACCCTCATGTTAGTAAAATTACACACAATTTACAAAAAATTATGTCACCTTAAACACATCTTTACCTAAAACATGAAAATTTCCCTGGTCAGGTAATATACTGATAGAAGTAGGGAAATGGGAATAGTTTATAAACAATCCCGATATACAACAAATTTGCTTCCATTGCAAACTTACCCCCCTTTTAATACAGAGCATAAGTGAGGGCAGTTTTTGATGCTGAATGTAACGGATACAATAAATACCAGCTTTAAAGGCTCCCAAATATGCAAATACAAAGGAATAGAAAAGCTGCCTTTTTAAAGGAAATTTGTACAGAAAAAATAAGCAGACATTAAAAGCCCTATATTGGAAAGATGTAATTTCAAAAAGACAACACAATCTACCTGCTTACCTATATCAACAACCAAAAAAAATTAAATGCTGAATGATGATATTCTATCCTCCTTTCTCTCTTCTGCAAAAACTGAAGCACTACCTCTGAACACCTTGACTTTCTATGTCTCTGGTTTAACACTAACAGAGGTCGAGTCTAAAAGGAGGAAAAATGTCTTTAAAAATCTCAAATACATAATAATTCTTGCACTTATTTCTCTGCAGCTGAGCAAAGCCATTTACATAGTCCACTGAACACTGTTTAGTAAACACAACAAGAGTGCCTCTATCTTACTGCCCTTGTAAAACCAAGGCAGGGGTTCTGTTTTTAGTGCACACTCCAGTTCAGTGTTAATCCTGTTTTATGTTGTTCACACCTGCTGCTGACTAGCAGCCTGCTGATGGGTTGTGGTTTGTGCTGCTCTGAGACAATCCTCACCAGCTTCAACAAAAAACTCATCACTAAAGTGAAAACAAAACCCCAACTGCTACGCAAAAACTGTAGAAGGGAAGAACTGACGTGCCTCATTTTTCTTACTCTGCTACTCCCAACTGCTAAAAATTTAAAGCTGGGTTTTAAGTGCACATGCTTATATTTAGCCCTCGTGCCTAGCTTTTCTAGTTCTTCTCCAGATAGCAAATCTTAAGAGTCAAATGTCACAGACACAACCTTTATAAATATATGCTGTGTAACTCACCCTCTCCTTTCTACCTAAGGAAAAAAAAAAAAAAAGCTGTTTTGTAGGATAGTAACATTTGAATTTATGTGAAAATATGCTAAATGAAATTTCTTGGAATATCTGCTAAAGCCTGTTTCTGTAAAGGTCCACAAAAGGATTTTTGCTCTAACAGAGGTACCGAATGTTGATAAATTCAAATGTTACTGTTCCAGAAAACAGCTTTTTTTTTTTTTAAAATCACAATGCTGATCTACACATGTGAGCTTTTTTTTTTTAAAGACATAAAGTCAGATCTTCCTCCCATTGATCCCAGTGGTAAAACACACCTATGGCTTCATTTGTACAGAAGATTGAATGCTTTATCAGAGACAAAAAGTGACTGTGACTAAAGGAACAGGTCTGGAATTACATAGTGCTCATATCCAGAGAGAATAAGAAAATCAAGGAAAGGAAAACCAGTTATAATAGAAACCCTTTGTTCGGCAAAAACATCGATGCAAATTGTGTACTGAGATCAAGGATAGAAATCCCATGCAACTTTACCAACTCAAAGACCGAAGATGTAGGCATTGCTATCTACAACAAAGTCTCTAAAATGGAGGGCAGGACATAGTACTTTCACACCTACTTTAAGGTACTCTTTACATGACTAGAATAACAAAGAAGCATCAGAATATTTGGAGAGTGAACTCTATCTCCTTTATCCTTGTTACATCATCTTGGCCTATTTCTTTCTACAAAACAGAAAGCAGAAAAATGCTTTCTGTCCAAAAGCCAAGTTCCTCTATCTCTTAAACACTATATGAACCTTTTCACAAATAAAATGCTGGTTGGAGGCCAGTCAAGGCAATTCTCCGTCTATTAAACTTTATTTTGCGTCATGAAAGATGAGCTGAATGACTATGACCATCCTTTGTGACTTTTTAATTCTGCATAGGAACACCAAGGTGTTTCTGCTTCTATAGGAGGATAATATGCATCAAGCAGATACATTTAGTCCATGTTATAGCTTTTCCTCCAAAACTCATCAGCAGAAACAAACCAAGATCAATCAATCTTTACGTAAATTCATCTTCTCAACCTCTCTTGCAATTCAGACGTAAAACCAAGGAAAAAAGGGGTCAGTCTCACTTTGTCTTACCATCACCATCTGAAGGATTTCTACCTCCTCTTTAGTCAACACAAGACTGAAGATATTGGCATAATGCCAGCACTGCTCTTAAGCTCACACTGAAAATATTATGGGGTAATCTTAGTATTTCCTGGTCACAGTCCCCTAGGCAACTCTATACTGGTGCAAATGTCACATCCTGGCAGTGAATCCTTGGATACAGGCTCCATTTCTTCATTGATTTATTTTAGAATAGTATCAAATCATTCATTCTTTCAATCCATTATAGAGACCAATCCAAAATCTACTAAAATGAATGGCATTCTTTCCATTTAGTTTTGAATTGGGGCACTACCAGTAAAAGCAAAAAATTTCTTAAGACAGATGCAAGAGTTTGGCCTTCATACGTATGAGAATCTCTGCTAACTTATCTAACAACGGTACAAAAACTCCACTGTAATTTTGTCAAAGAGCTGCATCTGCAGTATTCCTGTTCCAGCATTATCTAATGCACAAGTATTACACATTTTTAAAAAATTAGGAAAAAAAGAAGTGGCTGGGGAGAGAAGCCCCACCCCAGTCATCCATCAAGTGTACATCCAGGCCACTGCTCTGAAGAAATTTAATACATGCTAAAAAGATACAAAAAGACATAAAAAGCTTTCAGAAATACAAGTGCTTCAGAAGCTGAATTTTAATATTGCCAGGTGGGTTTTTTTGGCAGATTATAAAGTTGACTTAAATGCCCACATTTTAGAAGCGGCAACAGATTACATATTTTCTAGTATTAGTGGCTGAAGTACATTGCTGATTCCAAAGCTAGATTATCATAATTTGTGATAATAAATAAATAAATAAATATTGGCATTCCCTACCAACCTCTCTACCTGCTGCCTTCAAGCACTCTTTTCAAGTATGGCCTACACAGGAAAAAAAAGTTAAGACTACTTTATTTTTATTATAGTGCTTTCCCCAGGCAGGAATTTTTATTTCAGTTTGAATCTTTAAACCATTACATTTTCAGTGATGCATTTTTATATTTACAGTTGACATCTTCATACAAGAATGAAACCTTTGAGCAACAGCTCTAAAGCATGAAGGTTGCCTGAAGTAAGTACTTAAATTATTTTACACCCAAATGGAGCCAGTTGTTTTTAGCTAAAATTTAATAAACCTTAAATCAATGACCTTTCTTTTACTGAAAGTCCGCACTTGGGAAAACTAACTTTCCCAAGAAACACATTTTGGTGAGTAAATGCCAAACAAAGGGCTATTTAAATCTGAACATTTTCTCAATTTATAGCTTGTGAACATTCAGTTCCTAAATTCCCCACTGCTGCCTAATGTAGAACAGTGGTGCCTTCGTTTAATCACATACAATTGATTTCAGAGTGTCACAGTGATCTTATTGACAGTAATCAATAATAATCCAAAATCAATCAATTCTGCTCTTGCACTATCATTCATCAAATTTGAATATCCAAAAACTAATTGTAGGCATGTGAAAGAAAAAGAACCTGGAAATTAAAAAAAAAAAAAAAAGGTACAAAAATAAAAATCAGTAAACTTTGAGAAGATAATAGCACATCCGAGTGTGCTTCACGCCTGCCGGGGTAAGTTAATGATGAATCATACCTTGCCTTCCCAGCAAAGACTCTGAGATATATTCTTTTTCGAACACGAAAATACACAGCAACTGAAGGCACAGGACACACTAGTAAATGATCAAGCATTATTTTATGAACAGCTGTGTTACATGATGAATTTCAAATGTGTTGCCTGTATATTACAAAATGCACAAGCATGTTACGTTACAAAGAACTGCACATTGCAAGTTAGCCACTGCACTTCATAGAGCAAGAGAGGATAAAATTACTGAATTTCTGTACCAAAAGCATGAATAGATGTAGCCACTTATCAAAAGAGCTGTTATTGTTGCCGAGGACTCCTCTCTCAACATATTCACCTGTAATTTTGTCAAGGTAATAAATCCTTCCATTCATTACAGCACACTCAAAAGCACCCTGCTATTTAATTTAAATGGAAAAAAGGCCCAAAGTGTCTAAAACATTTACTTTCGCTAATGTAAAAGTGCTGGCATTTACTTCATTCCTGATAAGCCGGTGCCAGTGGATGTGATTGTTCTTTTCTTATTCAAAGCATATCAGTAGTTCGAAAGCACTCTCAATCTTATCAGGTGTATGAACAGCACAGTTACTGAAAACAGTTTGTACTGCTCCTCTTTCTTTCTGCCAGGCTATCAGATAAACCCAACTAACTAACTGTATTTACACACAATCAAACATAAGCTGTGTCTTCAGTATATTGTAGCCTGTTTCTGGCATGCTACAGGTTTCCAGCTTGACAGTAGTTGTAATAAAAACAGCAGCAGTGAATTAGCTTACAACAAAAATATAGCCACTCTACAGCACGTAACACAAAAGGGATGTGGGGAGAAAAAAAAAAAAAGGGGGGGGGGGGTGGAGAAAACAAAAAAGAGACAAATTCTGTGAAGCAAGAATGATCACTTCCATCTTGGTATTTCAGAGGTACTTACTTGGTGCTATTTAGAAAACAGTATGGAAGCAGTAGGATTCAAATGCATTCAAAACATACCTGATGCAGGACTCAAGAGCAGGGAAATAATTTCTGTTTGCTTTGTTATTTATTTTATTCTCTTGTCCTCTAGGAACTGTCTCTGATTTGCAAGGGGTGAGTGAAAAAATAAAGGAAGGAAAATTATTACAGTGTCTGAAGGCATTTAAATGCCTTTGCTGGTTCTGTCCGGAACAAGACTGTGATTTCTCATGATTCAGCCTTCGCCTGGCAGTACAAGACACACCACAAAACCAAAAAACCAACACTCCCCTCAAATAAGCCTCTCACCAAGTCCCCTTTTCATTCAGTGTCTCAGATGCTGAATTTCCAGCACTAATTACTGAGGAATAATAAAAGATCCACTACTTCAGAAGGGCCACGGCTTTGAAGACGTTGCTTACTGCACAGCCCTAGGAAATATGCGCACGATCTCCCCCCACCCTTCTCAGGAGAACGGCTACAATGTTGTACTGGAAGAGTTAAATGTTCACCTGGCTGTGCGCTGGGTGCTTTTGGCTAGCGAAAAGTTCTGGAACGCTGGGAGAAATGCCGAGTTTCAGCTCCTGATCAATCATAGCCTTCTGCTGAAGCTGAAGTTCCAGGCCCTGTGAAGCGCTCCTTCCCGCCGCCCTCACCCGCCGACAGCCTGACGGAACACCAGGGCAGGCCCCTGCCTCCACCTCAGCCCCTCTCCTGCTTCTGTCCGGCCTACCGGCGCAGAACGAGCCATCCTCAAGATTTGTAGGAGAACAATGAGCTGAATTAAGCCAAGTGTGCAGCGCCGGGTAATTCAGCTGATTGTTGTTCCTCCGTGTGTGACACCGCGGCCTGGTGACTGATGGGACAGGTGTCACTCACGCTAATGCCAGCCACCAACAGGGGCTGCTCAGCCCTTTAAATGCCACCCAGCACCAAATGGGCCCAAGCAGCTCCTGCGAGAAGAAGGATGGGGTGCCCGGGACCTTTGCTCAGTTATTGGGAATCTGAATTTCACCCCTTCCATGCTCACGGGAACAGTTGGTTGAAGACACGGCATTTCAGGCCACTTCCGAACATCTAATCTGTCCCACTACGTTAACGGCTGCGATGAGAACATTGCCAGGGAATTCTTTCACCACTGGAAAAGTGAACATCATTTAGTAGAGGAAATCTTGCATTCACGGAACGTTAACCTGCCACGGTGAAAAAAATTCCACTTTTTGCCATAAGAATTTTCCAAAGATTATTTTGCTAGCAATCCATGCGCATTTGCTTTTGGAAACACACACTAAATCTGTTTGGTTTTAAGATGACACATGAGTTTTAGCTTTTATTTTTACTAGATTTTTTCTCTTTTTTTTTTTTTTTAAGGGGTAAAATAATTGTGCTAAAGAAAACCTCTCAGACTTTCTGAAATTAATTAATCTGAAAACCATTTTATCATTAATATTTGTCAACCGAATACATCCCAGTCCATCTAAGCAAGAAAATACCAACTTAAACACAAAAGGACACCAACATTCATCCTCTGAACAGACAGGAAGCAAATCCTGCAGCCAATTTGAACACAGGAAAAAAAAAAAATTAAAAGCATATAAAGAATACATAAAAAATTGCTTGATCCTTTCTCTCTGTTTCACTTTCAATATATGGAGAATTATACAAACTGCCAGTAACTGGCTATAGTAAGAGCACAGCTAAGAGTATGATTTCACCATTTTGTTAGTTATTGTTATTAGATTTTCCCATCTTGTATTTCCTTTAAAATATCCACGTGTGAGATCAAAAAAAGCATTTCTTCCAAAAATAGCTCTAGAAACAAACCCAGAAACAGGGAGAAAGGGGAAAAGAAGAGCAATATCATGGATAAGGATGGACTGAGTAAGACAAGCCACCTCCTCTCCCCACCCGTCATGGCACCTTTATATGGGAAGGAATTTCAGAAATGCTCAGGAACAAGTTAGCACTACATTTTAGATAGACTTTCATTACACTTGCCAGTATCTCCACATTTGTAGGACTTTAAATTGTTTAATTTCTACCTAGCTTGGGGGGGTGCTTATTTAATTATATTTTTTTACTTTTCTTTTTTTTTATCTGCCTCCCCTCCCCCCGCCCCCTTTTTTTTTTTTGCTTTTGTTTGCTTGGGGTTTTTTTTTTTTCCCCAAGGCCATTCAAAATGAGCAAGAGCAAGAGCAACTTCACATCATCTTCTCATTCTAACTTGCCAAAGCCATCAATCTCTGATCGCACCTATTAGAATCTTGCTGTAGCCAACACTACATTTTGCAACAGCTTGACCAGTTGTTTAAGGAATGTGTGATGGAGCAAAGCTAAATCGACACATCTGTGATACTTCTGACACCCCTCAGCATGGCTAATATTAATTTGTTTTCTTTGGCTAGGTAAGTGCTGCCAAAACACATTACGTATGGTATGTAGTTCCAATCAAAACGATGAAAAGGAGATGTGCAGGTTTTTTTCCCTTATAGCAACATAAAAAAGACACAGAGGAGTAAGAGACATCCATGCTAAACTACAGAGTAATTACCTAAAAAACTTCAAATCACTTTAAAGTTTGGTTTCAGAACACAATGCTTTAAGAAAATCTGCCCTCCCACACAGAGACCGCAGCTCAAACATGCAAAGAGGCTTTACTCAGGGAAA
>NW_010131504.1:0-5602 GCF_000699245.1 Pterocles gutturalis | reverse complement strand
ATAAAAGGATATATTTGGACTATTCTCACGTGCATAGAAGTAACTCATCATATTTCAGTAGGTTATCATAGAAATAAATGTGCACAATTCTCTACAAGGATATTATAAATGGCTTGAGGGAACCTCTATTTCATACAGCCCGATATACTAACTTTCTGCAGTATATGGACACCCTTCTTCAATTTCACGCTTAATATTCTGCGTGTCATGAAACATATTGTATTTATATTTCTAACAGTATTTTTTGCTTTGCCTTGTAAATTATTTTGATCTAAATCAAAAAGTTCCATCTTGATTTCAAACGAATTGAGAATGGAAACCCACGGTAAGAATCAGACATTCAGCAATAAAGAAAAACAGCATATGCTTGTCTTACACTCCGTAAAAGTACCTACATCGCTCTAACTTTCATTAGGATGTTAATAAAGATTTCTCCTAGCAAGTCTAGGAAGATGAAGGAAAAAAATAAATCTTACTTCAATTTTAAAAGAAGGGGAAATTATGCTCTGATTAAAAAGCTATGCTCCTTAAAAGGGGGAGATAATTAGAAATTAGACAAGATTCCCTTTAATGCAAACCTGCTGTATTAAGGAATAGCAAAGAGAAAAGCCTTTCTTTGTTCGAAGGAAATACAAATTAATTGAAAAACGTTACAAGCATTATATAAACAAACCCAAGAGATTTAAAGCTTCTGTAACATAGCAAATACATAAATTGTTTCACAAGACACAGATGTCAAAAGGCAATGTTCTACCGTATATATCGAAGTTAGTCTCCAAAGTGCTACTGAAAAGGCAAAACAAAACCCTTCAAAAATAACAATTAAGCAATACTACCTGAAACAGCAAAACATAATTCAGTTTACTGTTCTCCTTTAATGTTTCACAGTATTTTTACTTCTGGACAAGCAAATCATAACAAAAAACCTATAGGATTTTTGGTGAGGACTAAGGACCATTAAAATGAAATGTGTATTTTATATTTTTGTCTGAGAACATCATGATATATATTAATGACCATATGTAGGAGGCTTCCCCCCTAAAAATAATTATAATTCTTCAGGTGTAAACATAACCGTGTGCCCAAGGACACATGTAGCTGAAAAAACAGTTCTCTGATTGAGAGCCAAAACTTACAGGAATAAGAATAAATATTAGTCATGTAAATTACTTGGAAGAGAAAATTTTTATTAAAAAATACAGCATCTTTTAAAAGCAAAACTGTGAGCAGAATTAGAGAAAACACTAGATTACATGGAGAATCTAATACAAAATCAGGTGCAAATATTTTACCTACGTTGCTGGCCAGCTCTCTTCTCATGGATAAGAAAAAAAACACACAAAAGCAGGAGGTTTTTGACAAGCAACTGTACAGAGGGAAGTTATGCAGCTCTGCATATACTTACTGTATACATGTCTGTGTGCGTACACACAACAGTAGATTTACATTGCACAAACTGCATAAGGAATACACTATATACCTGGAACACACACACACGCACAGATATACATGCACTCGAACTCAAAGCTTACTGTGCATAGACAGAGAATTTCCATGTAAAATGCAAATATATAAAATGTGGAACCACACATATACACGCTTCTACAGATATGATTGTATGCACGTATGATTACCCAACTCAAGCCTAAAATAAAAGAGGATACATGAAATATAAAAGAACATGTAATAAGTGGAATGTCAAGCTGCAGCGACTGTTGGTGTCATCCCTGCGCTATCAAACATACGTATGAGTATGATTGGAGACAGAGAGGCTAAATATTTCACTGTCAGAGCATGTTGAGAAATGCAATTCATTTCTCTCTCATGTGCTTTAGGACAATGACAATTTAATACAAGGCCAGTGGATGTAAAAGAGATAAAAACTGAACAAACTGGCCCAGCATAATCACAGATTTCCTCCAGAGAGCTTGGTACTGTGAGGCTCATATGCACTTGTAACGGATCAACATTTTATTGTTTCTTCTCTCCATGAATTTGCTATGAAGAAGAATTCATAGCAAAGCTTATCTTACAGACAGAGGCTACTTTAAGCTTCAACAGGAGCAAGAATTCCTTCCGTATTTTTTTGCCTACTTATCCTGTGCATTTCACTTATCCTAAGCAAAACAGAATTATTTGAGATACTTCCTTGAAAGGTTCAAATAAATTTATTTTTTTTTCCATTCCTTCTTACACTTCCACAGGAGTGCAAGCAACCTCCCTGCAGGTCATGTGTCAGTCCTTTAAAAACATTCTGTAAAATGAATAATTGTATCATTTAAAAATAATTCATATTTTATACCATAATTTTTCTATCACCATTTCCCTCTCTAACATACAGAAATAGCATAGCATATGGACTAACATGTCTGTGAGAATAGACATATCATACTTTTTAGCTACTCTAAGCAAAGTAGGCTTCAAGTATTGCTAAATATTATCATAGACAAGTTACCTTCTGTATTTGATGAATAGCACCATGTATTTGAAATTAATTGCAAAAGTAGGGTTGGCTAATGAGGCGGCCCTTATCTTTTCTCAGCAGTGCAAGCACAAGTATTTTTCTGCTGGCTCAATATTTTTTAAATGCCCAAAGTGCTATTAACTAAGTTGAAATCTGATTAAAATATGAACGCTAAAATATTCACAACAGCTAATGCAGCTACACACAGACACACGCACAAAAAGCTAAGGAAATTCTTATCTCTTTTCTTATCGTTAAGCATGTGTTTTGAAAAATAATAATTAAATAAATTGTTCCCTACAGATTCTCCCAGTTGTTTTGTTTCCCATTAGCATCTTTGAAACAGTTTGTTGAGACAATAGTTATTCTTTATTATGGAGCTATGGGGATGGTGCCCTTCTACCTGCCTTGGTTTAAAAATAAATTTGTAGGAAATGTTAAAGCTTAAGGACTGTTCGAAAAAGGACAGCGTGCCTTAGGAAAAAATAGGGGGGAAAAAAACACAGAAAAAAATGATCAACCATTCAAGAGAATTAATGGATATCCACAAGGGCTTTGCTAATAACACGGGTTAATTACCACTGCAACGCACCAGGCTCAGTAAATAAAAGAGCACAACCATAAACACATTAAAATGAGCAACCATCACTAAAAGAGGGGCAAGCCCCAGTAAATGAAAAGCTGTCAGACAGGCATTTCAGCACAAACCCTTTATACTTTCTGCAGGATTTAAAAACTTGCCAGCAGTCTATCAAAACCAAAAAGCAAAGACCTACGACCAGAAACAGAGAAGGAAGAACGGACCAAGGCCTGCCTGCTGCCCAAGGGGAGAACACAGGCAGAGCCTGTGCGCTCACCCACGCTTGGGGGCTGCCTTCCCAACACAGAGCCAGAGCTGCGTGTCACCTTACACACCGGGTACGTGTACGGAGCCCTGGAGACTTCCGACTTTAATATTAACTTTGGGCTTTATTTCTTAATAACAACTTTAACCGGCTATCTAATAAGACGAACGCAGGAGGTTAAAGACCTCCACAGTCTGGAGAAACCACGGACTGGAATCAAGTGCGGCTTCCCACTTCACAAAGAAGCATTCTTCAGTCCACCCCCTCCTCTCTTTACAAATGAAAGACACTTCTCAAATAAATTCTTTGGGAATTAGAAGCTATGCCAAAATGTTGCAAAGAAGAGTGAAACTGACAGAAACTCTTTTATATTTAGCACATAATCACCTCGCGGACTCACACACACACAGATGTATATATTTACGTGTTGATGCATGTGAGTACACACACAGGCTGATGTTCATCCGTACACAAACATAACCCAGACAGGCTCCCACGGTAACTCCACAGACCATTCCCACATTGCAACATGAGAACAGCTAGAAAAATAGAGAATGTGAATACTGACCATCGTTGCACTCAAGTATTTCTCTGTTGCACTGAAGTTGAAAATCTATGCACACTGTAACAGCTGAATTTGTTTCATGTTTAAACGCTGTTGCACATTTTTAAATGGAGAAAGTAGGGAAACACCAAGGGTTCAAATAAATGAGTGAGCCACAAAGGGCAAACATACACAGTGCACAAAACCTTTCCTGGAGTTACAAATCTCCTCAGTTTTCTGTGTCTGGCATTCAGAGATCATGTTTAAATTTACTAAACTAGTGCCGCTCTCCCTCCCCCCCACCCCATCTTTTTGGAGTGCTTCAATTGCCTTTCCTTCTTCCAACAGCTGTGACAACTGTTAAAACAGTCAGTAAAATTAAGTCTGCTCTATAATCCTTTAGTCAACGTTACATTTTAATCAGAGGTTGAAGGAGATTTCACATTATGAACGCACTGACTCATTTAGAATGATTAAACTGACACATATGTCAAAATAAGCAGATATATTTATTGCATCTGTTAGCTTATTAACTATTAGTAATTATTAGTGTTATTGTTATCACTGAAAAAGCAAAAAGCCAAGGTTGCAGCTGGCTTTAAGTTATTGCATTCTTTAACATGCTCTGCCTTAAAATCAAAGCATACCTAGTGATGGTCAGGCAGATGTCTGTGCACTCCCAAAACGTTCAGACAATTTTTAGCTCAAATCCTCTCTGCCTTCATCCATAACATCTGAACTGCAGAAACTATTTATTTTTTATGTTCTTACACTTGTATGTGCATATGCATGTGACAATGTATAGTCAAAACACAACTACTATGAATATTAATAACCTGTAAAACTCTGGGGCTTATTAATTGAGACAGAGAAGCAGGTATGTTTCTCACTATCAGTTATTTCTCTGTGTCCACTCAACCACACATGCCTCAAACCCTACTCTCGGACAATACATTGGGAGTGTTTCAAGATGACTTTTAATTGAGCCAAAGAGGAAGAAAAAAATTAGTTTGAATCTTGCATCAGAGCCAAAAAGACATGTGCCCCGATTTCATTTAAACGCATCTACTCTAAGAGGCTTATCTAAACTAATCATTCAAATTAGCTGTAAGAAGGTAAATTCAAGAAAGCTCCTTTGGGGGTGGGGGGGGGCAGGAAACATCTACAAGAAAAAAAAAAAAAACCACAAAACTTATTGTCTTTTTAGGCATTTTACGTTAGTAAAAGCTGTGGAAACTGCATTCTTACATTTATGAAGCTGTCTTACACTACACAGCAGCTCACAGTGCACTGACCTATAAACCACATCTGAGAGGGCAACCTACCTCTATTTGCTTTTATCTATCCCGGAACATTACAGTGGGTTTCCCTTGCCTCCCCTTCCCAAATTGTATTCCTGCGAGCCAGGCTATTTGTTACTTCCCGTATCACTTCACCAAGAAGCAATCACCACAATTCACTTTTCATCTCTGGCTTAATTACAAATAGCAAGGCAATATGCAGCCAGTAAGGACAGCTAGTGGGCATCTACCTATAATACACTGTCACCTCTCAACACAGCCTTCCCACAGACTGCGTCTCGAGCGATGCTGGCTATTCGCTTGGGTCTTTTCTTCGGTGTCACTGTCACCCTCAGCGTAATACGAAGGCACGGCTACGTAGGCGGCTCGACATAAAGAAAAATGAACCGGTGACAGCTCCCGTGATATACTAATATTTAATCCCGGCTGTGGGCTGAAGTCAAGTTCA
>NW_010131503.1:5905-7925 GCF_000699245.1 Pterocles gutturalis | reverse complement strand
CCCAAACCGATAACCCAAAACTGAAGGACATCCTTCAGCTCCCCGAGAAAGACTTCCTGGGCAGCCTGGCCTGCGCCACCCTGGAGGAGTATGAGGTCTTCAAGAAGCTGCTGGCTCGGGAGGAGGAGGAGAGGGAGGAGAAAGAAGAGGAGGAGGACAGAGATGCACTATACACCGAGGAAGATGAAGACTTGGACAGTTGAAGGACGTAAAAGAGCCCGGGAGCGAGGAGGTGAGGCTCCAAGGTGCCCAAGCTCTCCCATGCTGGCACACTCCCCAGCCCCCCTGCGCTCCAGGATGCTCTGGGCCCCCCCAGTCCCAGGCATGAGCAGTGGTGGCCGCAGGACCTGCCCTCGTGCCTGCTGCAGGGCCTCACGGAGGGGCAGCAATAAATCCCATCTATCAGAACACACCAGTAACCCTCGTTCCTCCTCACTGACCAACTCCTTTGAAAAAGATCCAGTTTCCATAAAGTGTTTTTATTTTTTAAAAAATCAAACCAAAATAACTAATTTATTTCCAAGGCTAGGTTAAAACCTTCTGGCTGCGTTACATATTCTGCTGGCTGGGGGGTGGGAGGTGGCAGGCAGCTGTGCCAGCTCACAGCGGGGCCGTGCGTCCCTGGACTGTGGGGACAGGCCCTGTGGCAGCGCTGAAAGGGGACATGTCCCACGGCCGGGCTATCTGCACCTTTGTAGCCTGTGGTGATGGGCTCACAGCTAAGGTAAGGGGTACAAAACACCTTCTGACCACAGCCCCGCAACGTCCGCTTCCTGGTGGAGGGCAGAGGCTGGTCTGGCTTTGCCCTGGCCCTGCTCTTCCAGGCAAGGGCTGTATTCTTCTTGCGCCTTTGCAGGAGCAGGGCTGGAGCGGGATCAGCCAGCCTTGGAAGGCTCCAACTCCGATTCTCCTCTGGGAGCAGAGCTGGAGCCTGTGGCAGAGGGGAGCATCACGCTGCCCAAGTGGTCCTGGCTTTACATCATCCCTGCTGCTGGCAGGGGCCTGGGTGGCTGCTCGTGGGGGCCAAGGGCTCTTCTGCTGCTCCCAGGAGGGAGAAGGTGGTGCCACGTGAAACTCCTGGGCCTGTTCCACTCCCAGAGTATCTTCTGGGCTGCAGCTTGACACACGTAGATGAACAACAAAGCGCCCTAAGACCCTTGCGGGAGGGGAGGGCTGCCCCGCCAGGCTGCCCCCATGCTGCTGGGGAAATAACGCTCGATACCGTAACTACAATATAGCTCTGGTATGTATTAATTTATAATATACACTGTGTATGTTAATACACAAATCTATGCTTAACTAGCGTTGTCATACAAACTCACAAAAACTAGGAATGGTTCTAAGCTACACTTTTTTCCTTGCCTGCCCTTGCCACAGCTGGGGCGGCAGCCGCTGCCTGCTGGCCCACGCCTCTGCGAACAACCTGGTGCTGGGACCACAGGGAACAGAAACGCTGGGAGCAGCTCAGGGGGTGACATGGGGAGCGTGCTTTGGCACCAAGCCCCAGCTGGGCCCTGCGCTGCCTTGGATGGGATTAGCGTGTCAGAACAAGCGTGGGGGTACACCTCGGCTGCCAAACTTCACTCTACATCACTTGAAAAATTCTTTGTAGGTGCTCTCCAATTTGTAAAATTTGGTTAAAACCAGGCATTGTTTACAAAGCAAAGAAAAAATGCAGGCAGTAGAAGCTGCCTCGATTTCCCCTGCTAAAGCAGAGGAGATGGGGACGTGCCTCCACTGCCTGGCTGCTCAGGGGAGCTGCTCACCATTTCTAACTCATCTCATCTAGGGAAAGGTCTCCTCCAACCAGATATTTTTGTGTGGGCCACATTTCAGGTGAGAGCTAAGGCTTTTCTAGTCTGCATTCAACTGTTTTATTTGGGGTTTAGAGGTCATTTAGAAACTTGGATTACGAAAACAGGTGGGTGCAGATGCTGGTGGCAAGGAGCTGAGCCCCGCCGATGCCTGAGCAGAGCTGGGAGCCCGTGGCTCGTGATGACAGCTGGGGGGGGTACCAAAA
>NW_010131503.1:5308-5852 GCF_000699245.1 Pterocles gutturalis | reverse complement strand
GGGGGGCAGGCAGGGCAGACAGCTGCTGGAGCACACTGGCGCTCAGCTCCTGGGGCAGAGCCGGAGGAAGGCAAGCCAGAGCAAAGGCAGTGCTGGTCCAGCCGTGGGAAGGGAGCGCTGCTCAGTGTGCCGATCCGGCTGCGCGTCCCTGACAGGCTAGAGGAGAGGGAAGAGGTTGATGCTGGGCAGAAAGGAAGGTTCCCCTGCTGTGTTCAACCCAGTGAGCAGATCTGATCTTCCTGGGTGTTTCAAAAGCCCTTGAGATGTGGAAAGACGAAGCTTCTACTGCTTTGAACCCTGTGAAGGTGCAGGAGAATGAGCTGCTGTGCAGGGTCTCCCAAAAGCACCGCAGCTGCCTCTTCCCCCACCCCCAGCACACCCAGCCCAGGCTGGGAGAAGGGGATCTGCCCCCCTCCAGGGCTCCAGCCTTTGCCTTCAGGCCCTTTCTGCGCAGGAGGACTGCAGAGCTGCAGGGAAGCAGAGCATTGCCTTTGCTCCTCCACCCGAGCCCTCCACCGCACACCCAAGCCTGACCATCACCGAA
>NW_010131503.1:3244-5207 GCF_000699245.1 Pterocles gutturalis | reverse complement strand
GGGCCCTCCCCTTGCCCGCAGCCAGCCGGGAGCAGGTACTCACTCTATGGCTTCTTCAGTGTGTGACTGTTGTTTGGTTTTCTGAAACAGAAGGGAGGAGAGCAGCGTCAGCCCCGCAGGGGCGGCACATGTAGCTGGTGGCTGAGCCTCGGGCGTGTGCTCCTCGTGCTCTGTTCTGTATGGGGTGCCTGGACCCCTCTCCCAGTCCACCCCCGCACCCCCTCAGCATGGGCACCGCGTGCTGAGTGACACCATCGGGCTGCGTGCTCTGTCCCCGGCCCCGGGCAGGCTGGCACGCTCAGGGTGCTGCCACTCGCCATACCTGCTGGTTGGCTTCTCGGACCCAGTGTTCTCGCAGTTCTCCTTGTAGCAGACGTCCTGGTGTACCTTGTAGACTCTCCTGTACCTGCACACACAGCAGAGGGGGGTTTACATGGAATAACAGGGACAGATCTGTTTTTAGAAGTGCGAGGGAAGGAGTCAGGGCGGGTCTTGGTCTCCCCTGTTTCCTTCCAGGCTATGGTACCAGCCTTGGTGGGAATGGGGCTGACCCCACAGAGCCAGGCCCTTGTGCCCCCATTGCAGGAAGGCTGAGTGGGTGGGGGGGGGGAGGGCAGAGGGCCCCCATGCCCCGGTTTCAGGGCTGGCCCCAGCCCTCTGCTTGCAGACGCAAGGGCAGCTAGGAGCCAGGCAGGCAGGGGATCCGCTGCTGCTTGGCAGGGCGAGGGGTCACACACACCAACTCCAACCGTGCTGCTGTGGAGGTGGGAAACCCGCTACGGGGATGGCATTTCAGCAACTCCCTGCCCTGAAATGCAGCTGGCGGGGCTCAAGGGCGTACGAGGCTGCTCGGCCTGTGCTGGGGAGGGGGCAGCTGCCGGCTGGGGTCCGAGACAGCCTCGCACTTGCTCTCCCTTCCCCAGAGCTGAGCTGCGGGGAGAGATCCCCTGGCTCTGAGCACGAGGGGAAGGGGGGAGCACAACCCGCAGGCAGTACTCACAGGTAGTGGCAGGTGCCTCCTTCCCACACAGGGAATGACTTGGTTTCCGAGTACAGCCGTGTGCACGAGTGTGGCACCTTCTTGCAGGCTACAGGAGAGGGGAGCGATCACCAAGCCTGTCTTTGGCCCTGCCTGCCTGTGCCCTGTGGCAGGGGGCCGCCAAGGCCCCCCCTGCATTGCCCTTTCCTGTGCTGGAGGGCTGGGCTCAACAGAGCTGACCCCCCGGGAAGGGCAGAGCCCCCAGCCTTGCAGAGCCCAGGGCAGGAGCCCGGCTTGCCAGGCTGGGGGGAGGCGGAGGGCTCCGCCGACCTGCGCTCCCAGATCTGCCTGGACTGGCAAGAGCAGAGCCCAGCCCCTCTTGCCGCTGTCGGCACAACAGAGCCCTCTCTAGCAGAGCCTGGGTATGGTGGGACCCTGCGGCTGGGAGCAGCTCGGTGCTGTCGGGGTGTGCTGGGTGACCTGGGACCTGTGGCTGGTACAGCCACCAGGTGGGCACAGGGTGTCCACAGCAGCATGGCACTCACCCAGCTCGCAGAGCTGGCCCTTGAATCCCGGGCGGCAGTCGCAGTGGTAGGACTTGGTGTCCCTGGTACAGCTGCCTCCATTCCTGCAGGGGTTTGTGGAGCAGTTCTGCCCCTCGCCTGCAAAACACATAGAGCCGTCAGACCCTGGGGACATGCACACCGTGCTCCTTCTGTGCCTTCTGGCAGGGCAGCAGCAAAGCCATCCAGCTGGTGCTGAGCGCCCTGCCTGCCTGTGGGGCTGGATCCCCGCTGCTCGTGTGTCTCCCCCACCCCGACTTACTCTTGTTCTTGGCCTCACGCAGCTGCAGTGCCAGCCTGCCCTGGCTGGACACCTCCACGTTCTCCAGCTTCACTGGAGCCTCTGGCTCTGGGCAACAAAAGGGTTAAATGTCACCTCCAGCTGGGGCCAGAGCCAAAGGCAGCCCCTCCGATGGGATTC
>NW_010131503.1:2748-3229 GCF_000699245.1 Pterocles gutturalis | reverse complement strand
GCCCGCAGCATCAGGGGGCTGGGCAGGCCTGACGTGGGTGCCCTTCCCCGTTGGCACCCCTAGAATCTAGGGTGACCACTTCTCCCTTCCTGCAGAGCTGGGGGACATGGAGCCCTGGGGATGTCAGGGCAGAGCCCATGGCATGGTGTTCCCAGACCTGGGAAGGTATCTTGGGCTGGCACTTGTATCCCTGGTGTTCCAGGGGTGGTAAATGGGGGGGCTGCTCAAGTGTGAGGCTGCGCTTGGCAGTGGGGGCTCAGGGTGCTGGGCAGTGACCACTTCTCCCTTCCTGCAGAGCTGGGGGACATGGAGCCCTGGGGATGTCAGGGCAGAGCCCATGGCATGGTGTTCCCAGACCTGGGAAGGTATCTTGGGCTGGCACTTGTATCCCTGGTGTTCCAGGGGTGGTAAATGGGGGGGCTGCTCAAGTGTGAGGCTGCGCTTGGCAGTGGGGGCTCAGGGTGCTGGGCAGGCAGGGGCC
>NW_010131503.1:2275-2682 GCF_000699245.1 Pterocles gutturalis | reverse complement strand
CTCCAGCCACCATTGCCTCCCATCACCAAGGGTCCGTCTCAGGGCTCCCCAACCTGGGCAGGGGTCTAGTGAGCAGGGCAGATGTTTGATTACCCAGGGAGAGGGCCCTGCCCCCCTCTATGGCTTCCCCAGCCCTGCAGCAGCCTGCCCAGGGCCACCCTGTCCTGGGGCGAGGGGAAGAAGATGGCACTGGGTAAGAAATGCAAGCAGAGCACTTACGTGTCTTCACAGTGATGGATTTGCTCAGCGCGGTGCCGAACCTGGCGCTGATCCTCCCTCTGCCATCCACCAGCTCGGTGAACCTGGGACAGGAGAGCCATGAGGATACAGGGCACCACAGGTCCCCCCGGCCACAGCCACCCCACGCACTGGGGCTGGAGGATGAAGCGCTCGCTGGCAGCGCCAGA
>NW_010131503.1:0-2230 GCF_000699245.1 Pterocles gutturalis | reverse complement strand
CCCAGCAGGAGCACGGCTTTGACCCCGGACATGGGAGCTGGGCAAAGGGGCTGCGCTCAGCCCCATGCCTGGGCCAAGCGCTGGCGCAAGAGCTGGAGGTGCTGGGGCCAGGCAGCACCTACCTGGGTGCTGGCGAGGGCTCCTCGGCTGTGTCGTGATCCGCTAGCAAGCGCAGTTCGGGCAGGAAAGCTGGGGGCAGCCTGTTGCGCAGGACTCGGGGGTGTCCAGCTTGGCTCCACCGTCGCTCCAGAGCCCCATCCCTCTGCACTGCAGACCAAAAGGGTTAGGCTTAGCAGGAGGCAGGTGGGACTCAGCACAGCAACCCAACTCTCAGTGAAGTCCCCTTGTCCCCACACTGCCTTTTAGGGCTGTCTAGGGACATGTGCATGCTCTCCAGACACCTGGGCTGTCCGCACAATGCATCACTGAGCTGTAACTCTGCATCTGCCCTCTGCTAATGGAGATGGCACCCTGCAACCACCAACTCACTTTGCAGGCAACCTGCTAGGTGCTGTGGGCAGCCAGTTCTGGGGCAGCAAGTCCCCATGGGCTCACTAATCTGTTTGTCAGCTGGTTTCCTACCCGCTGTCCCATTTCCCTGTTAGCCCATCGCCTCCCTCGAGCTGCAGCAAACCGGCAGCACCCCAGCCCCAGCGAGCCGGGCACTCACAGGTGGTGATGTGGAGGTGGATGGGTTCGCTGTGCACTTGGCCTTGCTCTGTGTTCTGCACAGCCGTCACAGACAGGCGGTACTGCTGCCCGGGGAGCAGGTCCCGTACCGTGTAGGACATGAGCTTCCCGTTGGGCACGTAGCGGCTCTTCACACTCTGAGCAGTAGTGACATTGATGATGTACCCCTCCACAGTGCCAGCAGGCGGCTGCTCCCATGCCATGGACACAGTGGTGGCAGTGACGCGGGAAGTGGTGAGGTTTTGGGGTGGGAGAGGCTCTGAGGCAGGCAGAGGAGGGGAGAAAAGGGGTCAGCACTGCTGTCCTTGAACAGTGACCGCCCTACTTGTGCACACACCACCTTGTAAGTGTGCTAGGGCCCCAGCTTAGAATCACAGGATGGTTTGGGTTGGAAGGGACCTTAAAGCCCATCCAGTTCCACCTCCTGCCATGGGCAGGGACACCTCCCACTAGCCCAGGTTGCTCAAAGCCTCATCCAGCCTGGCCTTGAACCCCTCCAGGGATGGGGCATCCACAGCTTCTCTGGCCCACCCTCAGCCCTCCAGCCATGCAGTGCACAGGGACACCCAGCACTGGGTCCCTACCAAGGCGGGCAGAGCCCTGCTGCACCCTAGCACTGGGTTTGGCCCTGGCCCTCCATCTGCCATACGAGCAGGGGATGAATCAGGCCCGTGTGGGGCTGAGTTCGTGCTGGTCTCGGGCAGTGAACACCTGGCAGGGGAGGATGTGCGGCTGCCTTGCCTGCCCTTCCCAAGGGCTGCCTGCACACCTCCCATCAGCCGTGCTGGCCAGACAGGACGATGGCTTTTGCGCCTTCCCCTCCCTGCAGCTTTCCTTCTGGCCATGAACCGCAGCTCCCCTCCGCCTGCCAAGCCCCAGGGCCCCCCGCGACGCCAGGGTTATGGCGAAGGCAACCCCACTCACTCGTCCACACGTGGAAGGGAGCCGTGGCCAGACTCTCCGAGGGGTGGTCTTCCATCCCCAGGCCACTCAGTGTCGTGACGTGGACGATGTACCTCTCTCCTGGCTGCAGGTCCCTGCGGAGGAGGAAAGCAGGTGGGAAAGGGGAAATTGGGTAGCCCGGGAGGGCCAGCCAGCCCAGTGCCCACCCACTGCCCCACTCACAGGAAGGTGTACTGGGCCACGCTGCTGTTCAGCTCCACAGTGCGCTCAGCCAGGTCTCCGGGCTGGCGAATGGAGACCCGCACCCTACTGACGGTGGAGTGCTTGAGCCGGTGGAGAGCCCACTGCACCGTGATGGCACTGGCCGTCACGTTTGTGATCTCAAAGCCTTCCACCGGGCGCGGTCCTGGCCGGAGCAAGCGGAGAAGGGCTGCAGTCAGCCGCTAGTCATGGGGTGTCACCCCGGCCTTTCCCCACACCCCTGCAAAGGGGGGTCCTGCCTGCCCTACGGACCCACACCCTCCCAGCCTCATCCCCTGCGGGCAGGCGGGATGTGCAGGCAGGCCTGAAGCACACCCAGCTGCCCACAAAGCCTCGTGCCATCCATAGCACCCCTGGGGCCGTCCTCCTCTGGCCC
>NW_010131502.1:0-5719 GCF_000699245.1 Pterocles gutturalis | reverse complement strand
CAAACATTCCTTGCTTGTGAAGCATCTGAACACTTAGTTGTTACCACTTGCTGAGGTCTCACTGGTGATTACACTGTTGCCTCTTTCATCTGTAGCGTTTTGCTTTTACTTCGTAACACTTAGAATCATACAATGACTCATAGACTGGTTTTGGGTTGGAAGGGACCTTAAAGATCATCTAGTCCTAACCCCTTGCCATGGGCAGGGATACCTTCCACTAAATCAGGTTGCTCAAAAGTCCATGAACATGGCCTTGAACACCTCAAGGGAGTGGGCATCCACAACTTCTTTTAACTACTGTTTCTAGTGTCCCACCACCCTCCCAGGATGGAATTTCTTCCTAATATCTAATCTAAATGTATTCTCTCTGAGTTTAAAACATTTAGCCTTCATCCTGTCACTCTACTCCCTGATAAAGATTCCCTCCTGATCTTTCCTGAAGGTGTCCTGGGAGCCTTCTCTTCTCTAGGCTAAACAACTCCAACTTTCTCAACCTGTCCTCCTAGGGGAGGTGTTGCAACCCCTTGATCATTTTCATGGCCCTCATGTCTACTTGATCCAACAGGTCCATGTCCTTCCTGTGCTGAGGGTTCCGGAGCTGAACACAGTGCTCCAGGTGCGGTCTCACCAGAGCAGAGTAGAGGAGCAGAATAACCTCCCTCGACCTGTTTGCCACGCTTCATTGGTGCAGCCCAGGACACTATTGGCTTTCTGGGCTGCTAGCACATAATGCTGGCTCGTATTTAGGCTTTCATCAAACAGTACCCCCAAGTCTTTCTCTGCAGTGCTGTTCTCAATCCCCTCGTTGCCCAGCACGTGTCCATGTTTTTGCCTCAACCCCCATTCAGGACCTTGCACTTGGCCTTGTTGAACTCAACGAGTTTTGCACAGGCCCACCTCTCTAGCCTTCCAGGTCCATCTGGATGGCATCCCTTCCCTCTAGAGTATCAACCACACCACTCAGCTTGGTGTCATCTGTAAACTTCTGAGGGTGCACTCAATCACACTATCCATGTCACTGACAAAAATGTTAAGTAATACTGCTCCCAATACAGACCCCTGTGGTACACCACTCATCACTGGTCTCCACCCGGACATCAAGACCTCTTTGAGTGCGACCATCCAACCAATTCCCTATCCACTGGAGTGGTCCACCCATCAAGTCCATGTCTCCATTTAAGAGACAACGATGTTGTGCAGGGCAGTGTCAAATGCTTTGCACAGATCCAGGTGGATGACATCAGTCCCCACCTTTGGATTCTGTGTTGTGGGTGGCATGGCTAGAGCAATGTGTTGTTGAGTACCTCAGACTTATCCATGCCAGTTGTAGCCAGGTCTCCTGTTTCACTCAACAGGTATTACAGTTTCCTTCATCTTCCTTTGATCTCCTATGCACATGAGGAAACCCTTCTTGTTATTTTTAACATCCCTAGCCAAGTTCAGCTCCAGCTGTGCCTTGGATTTCCTGATCTCCTCCTTGCATGCCCAGGCCTTAGCCCTATAATCTCCCCAGGTTGTGTACCCCTGTCTCCACTGCCTATGCATTTTGGTTTTATGTTTTAGTTTGGCTAAGAGGTCCTGACTTAGCCAAGTGCTTCTTGCCTCCTCTGCACAACTTCTTGCACGCTGGGGTTGAGAACTCTAGTGCCATATGAAAAATGTGTAAATATCTCCCAGCTCTCGTTTGCTCCTTTATCTCTGAGGGCACTTTCACAAGAGATCTGACACACTAGTGCCCTAAACAGCTTGTTTGCCTTTCTGATCTTTAGGGTCCTGACTCTACTTTTTACCCATCCTGGACCTCTCAAGATCAAGAATTCCACCAGGGCATGATTTCTGCAGGCCAGGCTACCACCAGTCTTTACCTCTCCAATAATTTCTTCACAATAGTAAACAACAGGTCCAGCAGTACCTCTCCTCTGGTCAGGCTCTCCATCACCTGTACTAGCAAGTTGTCCTCAATGCACTCCAGTAAGTTTCCTGGACTGCTTGTAGTCCACTGTGCCCCTTTGCCAGCAGATGTCCCTGTGGTTGAAGTGCCCTATCAGGATCAGGGACTGTGAGCATGATGCTTCCTAGCATCAAAAGTGTTCATTGGTGTCCCAGTTTCACAAGACCAACAAACTTGAAGGTCTCGGGCTACTGTGGAGAAAGAGTTTAAGTGGGTTTGCATGATAGGGATTGACTTTGTCACGTTGCCCTCTTCGTGGTGAGCATGGACACCAGTCACAGTGAAAATGGGCAATGAAGGACACCTCAAGTCAGTTCTTAAGTGCTCTAAGTGCAGGCATTCAGGCTAACTCTGAGAGGCATTTCTCCCCACGGGTCTTCATAGAAACACAGGAGGCTGTGGGTAAGTTCAGGCAGAAGGTCAAGACTGCACAATCCCATATAGAAGATACACACCTCTCCATGTGTTTGGCATAGCTCAACAACAAGGAAAGACTCTTGTGTGATGGAGGGAAGGAGTGACAGCCACAAAGACTTGTGGCTTACGCTCATCAGGCTCTACCACAGCCTGATTTTGTGATCAAAGAGATGCCCGTGTTCTTTCCTGCAAGACAACCACACCCAAATTGACATGTTTTGCTCAGAAAGGGCATCCCAGAGCCTAAAGGCCTGGATGGCCTGCTTTTGAGGAGAGGCTCAGGGCAGCCAAAAGCTCATGGCACTTCTTCCTGGGTCAGGGATGGGGTGGCCCATTCCATGCCTTTCAATCTGCAAGGGGACATTGGCTCAGTCTCCCAGAGGACCTGGGAGTCATCATTATGTAGAAGAGTTGGGAAAAACCCTGAATTCCAGGCAAACATGAGTCACCCTGCTGTGGACCTCAGTGGACATGGTGCCCCACTCACAGGTGTGCCAGGGATAACAGAGCTCATAGCCCCAAAGTGCTGCTTTCCTCAAGGTCATTTCCTCAGCTTTTAGCATAATTCCTGGGGAAAAAAAAAAAAAAAAAAAAAAAAAAAAAAAGGTATTTCTATGCAATCTCCTGCATTTGCAGTCTTCCAAGGCCTTGTCTTTTGATGCCTGCTCAAGGGCTCGTATGACTCAGTGCACCCTAGAATAATGAAGGTTGGAATGGACTTCCAGACATTCTCTGCTCTGATCCACTTCTCTGAGCAGACCAAACTTCCCAGTTACCTCAGTAAATTCTCAGTCTACTCCTGTTGACTTCTGGACACTGCCACTGTCAGAGAGATCCCTGTCTCTTGAGCAGTTCTTCCAGGGCTGCACCACACCCCTGTCACATCTTTTCCTAAAAAGACAGCTGGTATTTCCCTTGTTGCAGTTTGTGAGTGATGTCTCTTGCCCTTTTGCAGTGCACCTCTCAGGAGAGTCTGGCTCCATCCTTCCCATAACCTCCTGTAGCTGGGGGAGGCAGCAGTTCCATCCCTTCCTCCCCATTTTGCTCATCTTTGCCAGGCTTCAGAAACCTAGTGCCCTTAGCCTCACCCCATACATCATGTGCTCCAGATGTAACATTCTGCCTGGTCCTCTCTCAGCACCTATCTCTCTCAGAGCTCATCACGATCTCTCTTGTTCCTGGGGACACAGAACGGGGCACACCAATACAGATCTGGCCCCTGCAGTACCAATGGAAGGGCAACAATCCTTGCCCTTGGCTTTGATCAATGAGCTTGTGTTGAAAAGGACGTTTCAAGTTCACCCACTCCCACCATATATTCACCAAACAAGTACACTTTCACTTGAGCAGGGGCTTGAGGGCTGGTCCCCACCCTACTAGCCAGGGGATCTCACTGCTGAGCCTTCCAGACCCAGAAGCGTGTCATCGAGAGACGACAGTGGAGGTGCGAGCACTGTCTAGAAGATCCCAGAGTTACGGGATAAGGCAATGCTTTGAGTGCAACGATCCAGGCAACCAACATTACAAGGCCCAGAGCTTCCTGAGGCAAAGGGATGTTTGGTCTGCTCAGAGCAGGAGGTCAGCCCAGAGAACCTCCAGAGGTCCCTTCTAACCATCACTATTCTGGGGTGCACTGAGTCACACGAGCCCTTGGGCAGCCACCAAACGGCAATGCCTTGGAAGGCAGCAGCAGCACAGAATTACCAGTTGATTCAGGAATGATGCTACAATGTGTGAAATACCATTGATGAAGGAGGAACTTTGTGAGAGTTTAGGCTATGAGATCTGGTATCCCCAGCACGCCTGAGGCTGGGACACAGTGTCCAATGAAGCCCACAGCAAGATGACTCATGTTTGCCTGGATTTCAGGGTTTTTCCCAACTCTTCCACAACATGATGACTCCCAGGTGCTCTGAGAGACAGATCTGATATCCCTTTGAAATTTGCAAGGAATGTGTCGCCCCATCTCTGACCCAGGAAATACAGCCATGAGGTTTTGGCTTCCTGTCCTGAACCTCTCCTCAAAAGCAGGCCATGCAGGCCTTTGGCCTCTGGGATGAATTTGCTGAGCAAAACGGGTCAATTGTGGTGTGGGTTTCTTTCAGGGAATGACACAGGCATGTCTTTGATCATCCTCCTATACATTGATTTGCTTGTTTCCAACAGGTTCACCATGTCCCAAGCTGAGCCAAGACCCCTTGTGGGAGGAAGCGTGAGGGCCTGGTCAAGTTAGCAAGGGACATGGCCATGGAGAACCCATGGAGAAATCACTTGAAAGAGACTTGCCTGACCTTCTGGTCTGCTCTTTGATGTTATGAATTTGCCTTCATTCCCTGGGTTTGAGGGAAGAAAAAAACTGGCTGTGGTAGAGACTGCTGACTGCAAGCAAGGTTCTTGTGGCCTACAATCCGGCACACAAGGGGCTTCCCTCCAGCCCACAATGGTCTTTCCCTGTTGTTGAGCTTTGCCGCATCCCTGGAGATGTGAGTCTCTTCTCCCACCATCTCCTGTGAGCCCATGATGACTCACTGGGAGAGAGAGGTGTCTTAGGGTTAGCCTGAGTTCGTGCACTGAAAGCACTTTAGAGCTGACTGGAGGTGTACCTAATACCTGAATTGCACCATGACTGGTCGCTAAGCTCACTGTCAATAAGGAGGCGTAGCTAATGTGATCCGTGTGGTGGAAAGCCTCTTAAAATCACTGCATAGTTAGCCTGAGATCTCTAAGCCAATTAGTCTTAGCAGGCTGGGACACAAATTAATTACATCAATGTAAGATGGTATGCAGTGGGAGCAAAACACTGAGGATGAAAGAGGCATAGCCTTAACCACCAGTGAGGCCTCAGCAAATGGGAACTCCGAGGTGATCAGATGCTTCATGAGCAAGGAATGTTTGAGGCCCTGCTGGGCTCTGGGTCACAGCATAAAAGCCTGTGCTGCTCCAGGCTCTGCATCCTCCTCTCTTGCCTCCCTTTCCTCCAGGAACGAGGTAAGCCTGTGTCTGCTCCATCTCTCCCTGTGGGCTGAGCTGCTGTCATGGTGGCTCCTCAGGTTGACTGGGCCCAGTGATATAACAGCGCAAGTGCTGTCACCTCTTCCCCTTTTGGGGGGCTGGGTGGGGAGAGCTGGGAAGAGGAGAGGTTCTTTCAGGCAGAAGAAGATCAATGGGGCTCAGCTGGATGGAGGTCTACCCACCAGCATTTCCACCTGCAGAAGATGGTCTCAAAACCAAATGGCCAAATGCATCCTGTGCATTCTTCAGTGCAGCGAAGTTTGTTCTGGAGGTGGGGTATGATTATCCTTTCTATAGGTGATCAAACCACCCGTGCTGGATCCTACCCCAAAAAGTGGG
>NW_010131501.1:0-13800 GCF_000699245.1 Pterocles gutturalis | reverse complement strand
TATTTTCAATTTTATTGTAGTTTAGTTAAGAAAGTGTTTTTCTCTCAACCCACAAGTCTCTTTTCCCTTTACATCTTTAATTCTCTCCCCCATCCCCAGGACCCTGGAGGGTGAGCAAGTGGTTGTTGTGGTATTTGTTTGGCTGCCAGCCAGGATCAAAATTACAACATAGTGTCTCATGATTGAACTATCTGGCATCTAAGGCATCCTTTAGCAGATGATTTCCCTCTTGTTGAGAAGAAATGGTTCATAATGGCTATCCTCCATGGTGCCTAAAGAGGGCGAAATGTCACAGCCTTCCCCTCAACGCAGGCACTAGTAGGATTTTTCTTCCCCTTCCCAGTTGCTTACTTTCATTTAATTTTACTGAGCACCATTTCTTGAGCACACAGTAGCTGAGCTAAGGATAGCTGGTTGTTATCTCCCTGTTTGTGACTAGTCTCAGAGAGAGAGCGTGATTTTGTTTTGTAGATACTCACCTCCAAGCCAAACAAACCTGTCTGCCTGCACCAGCACATTGGCCACCTGCTAGCCTTCCAGCAAAGAGCTAGAAGAGGCCAAAGTTAGAAGAAGGATGTATTCCTGATATAGCAGAGTAACAGAGCCATAAGTGGGTGTTTGTGACCCTCTAGGGATGATCTTTGCAGGAAAAGGTACCCCAGTAATCAAAGTGGCAGGAGTCCTGCTCTCAACTCTGGAAGACACATTGGGGTCATACTGAGAGTAGGATTGCAGAAAGCTGCTATTCTCTGCACTGCCAGCAATGCAAGGCAATCTGAAACAAAATTTAAGTGGGAACAACCACTCTTGCTTTGTGCTTTCCAGAACCAGAGGCAAAAATGCCTCCTCCGTGTATTAATTCACCGGATATGTGAATGGCTCCCTCTGCTCTCTTTCCACATTTCAGCTATGTTTGCATACTGCATTAAAACTATCTACAAATGGGGTTTATAGGGACAGATTCCAATCCTGAATATTTAGTCAGATTGGATTGGTGTCTCTCGTTGTACAAAGACGAGATTCTCTTTGTTTCCATACAAACGCATGGAAGGGCGGTGCGGGGAGGCAACAGGGAATGTGGGAAAGGTGCAGAAAGATGAGGAACAAGCCACCTGGAAAGGGGCAAAGGGAAATGGAGAGTGCTCCACTCACAAGCCTACTTTGGCTCATGAATTTAACATGTGTGTAATGTTTCTTACGAGAAGTCATGTGAGCAATTTAAACTAGCCCCTAGGCAAGTCTAATCTGAACAAGGTGCTCTGAGACAAGCTACAAATTGCAGGGTTTAATAAAAAGGGTGGGCCAGAGTCAGCAGAGCAGAGGATAACACAGGAGGGGAAAAGGGCTAGTATAATATCAGAACTTGAAATGAAGTCTCCATGAGGAGATCTTAATAATACATTGCACTGAGATAGCGAAGACTGAAAAGGAGATATTGCATTAAAATTCTGCACAGTTGGGGGTCTAAGTTGTATAAGATATCCCAACATTTACTTCATATCCATGAAAAGTATCACAGTTCTTTCAGCTCATTTGCACCCCGCTGTATCTGTGTCTTGCGTTGTGTCCCTCCCGTCAGGTGTCATCACTCCACAGCAGTAGATTTCTGAGGAGATAAGTCTAGAAAGTGTGGTCTAACGTTGTAAATGCAGTTTTTCTTTCTTAAGGGTTCCCAGGCTACTCCTACAAAAGGATTTTCCTGGGTAACAAGCTAAGCTACTGCAGCAGACAGCAAGAGTGGCAGTGGATGGGACTGAGCAAATCCCGAAAGCCCCTGGCACTGTTGGGACAGTTTGGTTTCAGGCTTTTAATACTGAGGTTCAGCTTCTGGGTACGTTCAGTCTTGACACTGTGAAGCAAGGCTCCAGCCTGGCCTTCAGAGTGCCTCCCTTGCCTCTCTCCTTGGCTTGTCCTCCACTTATGGGTGGGACTAAGCTTCTGCCACTGTCCCGATGGGCAATGAGCCTGCACGTGGGCAACATGGCTTCACATCATCTGCGCTTGTCTGACAGACCACTAGTGTATCTGTGGATTCATGGGGTCCAAAGTGACAGTGGGGTTAACATGGCTAGTTTTGTTTCATGAGGAAAACAGTTTCACATGTGTTCTCTCTTCTCTGACTCATGTTCCATAATGCTCTACAGCTTCCCCATGAGAAGAGACTGTACTACACGGAGTTTAACATTATTAGTTCAGACCTATTCTTGGGACAAGCAAGTGTCATCTGCTTGGCAAAACAGATTTTGAAAATTACTGCAATATTTGTTAACTGGTCACTATTACAGGGATGGCCAGCAATCCTCACTGCAATTTTCATTGAGTTAAATAACTTTTTGCATGGAAATTTTCATCATTAACAGGAAACAATGGCAGAAATGTCTAGATCAACCAGATTAAGTCTGTGCAAGCTTGGCTTCTTAACAAAACCTCAAGCAAACCCAGTAAGTTGTTGGCTCCTGGTGCCACTGCGTGACCCCACTCCCTAAAGACTGGGAGAGCTCCAGCCCCCTGAACACAGAGGCCAGGGCAAGGGCATGAATTGTTACACTGCAACCGGCAATGTCTTTCCAGTCAATTAAATGCCTTCGGAAAACAAGAATTCTTTGGAAATTCAAGGTAAAAGTTTCCTCTTGTAACTAATATTTACTTAGCAACATGAACAAGCAACTGAAGGACAGAAAGGGAGTCACAACGTGAATTAAAAATATTTGGAATCTTTGCTGATGGGTGACTGCTCTGTCATGCTAGCTGTGGCCAACGAGCTCATTTTGGCCTTAAACTGTGCAAGCTCATTTCTCTGATGTAGCAACCTCTTCCGTACTCTTGGGAAGGCAACACCGACATAACGAAGTATGAGGGACTTGTGGTAATAGTCTTCTCTTCCTACCTTCCACCTTCCTTCCATCAAGTGAGGAAGCTAGAGTAATTTCTTGCCTTTCAACGTTCTCTTGCTTCTTAAATTAGTTGTATGCAAAGAGGCTGCAGAGGCCCACGATGCTAGGTTCTGCGTATAGTCCATACACCTTCCCCACAAGGCTTTGTAGTCAAAATCACAAGATAGACAAAGGGGAAACTGTTCTCTGTTAGCAAAAATTTTGAAATGAACCACATAAGGAATCTGTGGCAGAACCTGGATGTGCACAGCATTCTCCGAAGTCCCAGTCGGTGTCTGTGACAAGACCAATGCTGAGCACCCCTGTGTCCTTCCAGCCAGACACTACATTTCTGAGTCTGAATGCACACCTCGTAGGATGTGCAGCCTGCCAGGGACAAAACCAATATATCTAATTTAGAACATAATTGATTAAGAGCCTCCAGAAGCAGACTAAACCAAGGGCTCACCTCACTCAGTATCTTCTCCCTGTTTAAGGAGAACAGCATAAGAAAGATGAAACATGGAGTGATTTTTCCCCTGGTATAATCTCACAGGTTACAGAAATCTGTACTTTATAGATTTCAGGAGCTGGAAGCTGCATCCACTCATAAATGTTTTAAAGGCAGTGTTAGATCTAAGTTTCACAACTGTTTAAATCTTTTGAACCTGTTTGTACTCCCAGTGTCCACGACATCCTGTGACAGTGTCATAATTTACATGTCTGCATTTAACTCATTTAACTGCATGAAAAAGTATTTTATTTTGCTTGCCTAGTTGCTAAAAATTTAACTGGGTGTCTCCTAGTTCTCCTTTTATGATGAACAATAATAATCATTCCCAGTTCATCTTCTCCAGGCCACTTGTGATTTTATAGACATCTGTATTAAAAAATGTTTAAAAATACATTCCCTGAGCTTTTATCAATGTCTTCACATAAACATACAATGTGTTTCATATTACTTGGGTTAAAGCCTGCCATGGCTATTGTCCAGCTACATATTTTATCAACAAAAATATATATGTCCAGCTGAGCATCTTGCATTGTTTTGTGTATTTGTGTGGCAATATTGCTTCCTCCTTTTCAAGGTTTGGTAGGAAGTATTTATTTAAAAGCAAGACTGGATGAATACTTCCTCAGACACTCAGGATACCCCAGAGCTTAACTGGAGGAAAAGCGGGATAGGGTGAAGGGGTATCCTGCTGGATAGTGGCAGCTTGAGACAGGCAAGCGCTGCATGCCCCGTGAGCTGGACTGAGGGCTGGAAATTCCCACCTGCTAATGGGCACGAGTCCCGGAAGGGCAATTTAACTTCAGCGCCTTTGTGTGCACGGGGATTGTCCCAGTGGTTTGAGGTTTGCTGCCAGCTGGGAACAGGCATGGGGTGCAATTATACATTAAATGGCAAGCTGACGTCAAAACTCAGTGTAGCTGCTTACTTCTAATAAATTTTGGGAGTGAGGGTGTGAAGTGTAAAAGGTCATACATAGGATTTCCTTTTGATAAGACATACTTTGTTGTCCCAGAGGAAACAGGGGCTGCCCAGCATGTCAGTGCCTACTTGTTTGTTCATTTTTTGAGGTTTTGTAGACTTTTAGCCTCCCTCTGGCAGTCCATACATTGGTGTAAAATTTACCTTGCCAGGAGGTGCTGGTAAGCTAATAAGGGGAATTAAAAAAAAAAAAAAAGAAAGAAAAGAAAAACGAAAAGAAAGAAAAGAAACCACCACTGGAAAGATAAATCTGTTGACTCTCAGTAGAAGTATTCATTTCTTGAAGCTTTAAGGAGTTATACCTGGTTTTGGCAGAAGACCACCCATGGTCTGTCTGTACTGCTCCTGAGACCCACCTTGGTGGGGATGGCCAATGCTCAGTGGGGCTGTGGGGTCATTGGAGGCTGGCTGGGGTATCCCCTGCCAGCCCCACACGGCCCTCCCCACAGCCCAGCTCTGGCTAACAGGGGGCAGGAGAGTGAAAAGTGCCAGTTGGAGGGGCTGGGGCACATGCCATATTCCTCATAAAAGCCCAAAACCTTCGTTGCTGACTGTTTGCTCTCCTGGCTCACAGAGACCATGGGTGAAGGAAGGTCTCATCACTGGTCCTGACACATCCCAAGTCCCATGGCCCTCCCAAAGCTACTGAGGGGATGCAGCCCCCCTCGGCCACCCCGGAGTGCCTGAAACCAGATCCCAGACAGTTGGACAGGCTGCCCAGGACTTCAGCCAGAGACCTGCAGAATTCAGGCACTTACATAATAAATGTATTTGAGCATGTCTTCTGAAGGGGTTTCTCAAAGTTGTTATTTCTGCTTGACAATTTGACCCAAAAAGACACCAGCTCCTGCTAAAGAGAGCCATCTGTGCTATTTCTTCCGTCCAGGCTGTGTGATGTCTGCCCAGGCATTTCGGTGAGCACCCAAGATGAGAGGATCCCACTATTCTGAGGAGTCCCACTAGCTACAAGTAGTATTTCTTAACATGCCTGAGGGCCTGCCTGTACCTCAATGCTATTCTTTTTCAGCCAGAGTTGTCAGCTCTGGTGCCTTGGGCTTTCTTGTACCTTTTTCTCTGCTGAAGAGAGCCCCAGACAACTCAACAAAAACCTTCCTTCGGGTTGTATGCTGAGCACGATGAAAAATCATCTCAGGCAACACTCAGCCATCTGAATTCAACCAGTCTGAGGGAATAAGGATGCAGCTCCAAAGTTTTCCCTTAGGCTGGGGATGTGTCCCCCATTTCAGCAGGGAAGCTGAGGGGGAGATGGGGAAAGGTCTGCAGTTCATGGTTCAGAGTGGCTCTGCGCAAACCTGTGCAAACCTGCACAGGAGCCCTTTCCTCTGGGTGAGTGGCCTTTCCCAAGAAGGTCCTCCTTCATGGTTTTGGAGCCATCCCTGCACAGAAAGGGTAGGGCTACAGGCATCCTGGTGTAGTAACTTCATTTGGCTGAGGTTATGTATGGTGGGCCAAGAGAAGATCAATCCCTCTGCTGAGAGCACCACAGGCATGGAAACCTGGACGCATGGAGTGCTCCACAGGTTTTTAGTGAAGAGAGTACCACCTTGATGTCTCAGCTGTATTCTCAACACCAAGACAAAAAGGACATTCTGTAGTAAAAACAGGGATTTTAGCCCTGAGATAAAAACTTGTAACATTTTGCCTTGCGGAGTCTGTGAACAGGAGTTTGTGGGACCTCTTATCTTGTTAAAACCAGTTAACACTGAACTCTAGATGAACTTAGCTCATGGTAATGTAAAAACCACACTTCTAGCATAGAGGCTACCCACCTCCAGGAAGAGACCCCTACTCACTGAACACGTGTAGTGTAAGTAAATGCACTGTTCCTTTAAATCAAAGCAAGAAAAAACTTTTCCAATAAACACTTATTACCTGTGTATATGCAAAGTAGGTGGGAGTAGTTGTAAATGTCAAGAGCATAAATAACAGACTGTAGTGTCACTAGGTGTGCTAGCTTTGTGGAATTATCTCCTAGCACCCATCTGTGCGCAGACTGCAATAAACAAATATCTTGACTCTGTGGGTGATGCGGCTGCTTGCACACCAGGTGAAAGAACCCTTCTTTTCGGACAACAACCCGAAGAGCAGACATAATCAGTTTGTGTGTTATGTTGCATGTTATGAAAGAAGCTGGGAGAGAGACAGGAAGGCAATTCTGCCTTATGAAATAGCCATGACAAAAAGCAACTATGAGAGAAATACAAAAGTTAACTGCCTGTGCTGTGAAAAGCTGACTATGCTTGTGGTAACTGCCTCCAGTTGTTCTCAGCCTTGGGGCATCCCCAGTATAGGCAAAGGGAGAAGTTTGCTAGTACATCTATTTAGGGAGTCATCTCTTTATGACAAGAACACTGTGTTGGCTTTGTGGGTATTCCTGCAAAGGAGTTGAGATCTCCAGCCAGGGCAAAGGGAGTCCCGGGAGTCCTCTCCGGGGAGAGGACGAACGAGGAGCATTGTGGGGAGAAGCTCATCACTGCAGAATAAGTGGTGGGACTTGTTAACCAGTAGCCTAAATGAGGATAAGTGAAGATACACCTGGGTTTGAGGAATAAAGAGGACAACAAACTATGAACAAGTGGTTACTGTTCACATTCTCACAGCCCTTCACTGAGAAGTGATGAAGACTCGCATTGTCATCCAGTGATTCTGGAGAAAGTGTTTCTCTTTGGCACTTTTGATAATTCTTTTGCTTCCTTTCTCTTGCTTTTTTTTTTTTTTTTCTCTCCTCTATAATAAAGTATTGTTTTATTAAAACTCTTTCATTGCTTATTGTGAAAAAGCAGAGTGTGTTAAATACTGGTATGGAATAACTCCATTCTCCCAGCTTCACTTCTACAGGTTGAAGCCAATGCTGCTGCCAGGCAAAGCCTAGCAGAAGGGTCCCAGGCACAAATTCTGATTTTAAAACCGGAGATTCTTCTGTGCCAGACACAAACCCTTTGAAATTTGGAGGGACTGGCAACACCAAGTAAGAATGTGTAGTAATATAAACATTGTTCTAATGCCAAGTCTTCAGATCACACTCCAAGTCTACACATAAGAGGGGGCACAAATGTAAAATCAAGTGGTTTGTGAAAATTTCCACTGGTTGATGCTGTGTTAACAGCAGATGCTGCAGATGATGTGAATTTAGTAAAGCAAGCAGAATAAGCAAGCCCTCTGCAAGCTCAAAAATTATACAGTGAGATAGTGTCATGCTGACTGAAAAGAAAAAAGCCCATGGCTAAGTTTTTCTTCCAAAATTGTAAAAGAAGCTTTTGCTATTTAGTAAATATTTCTTCTCTGCACCCATTCTTGAGTAAAGACACCTGTGGTTGAGATGTACAAGACTTCTGTTTTTTGCTGAAGCCTTTGGGTAATGTGATATTTTCCTGCACAATTATTTCATTTCTACTTGTGTTCTTGCTCTGGTTTGTATTCCTGCTCTGAACTTGGACATGAGGGACAAATATCCAGACAATTACATGCAAAATCTCTGCACTGTCTCCCTGAAGAATCAAAAAAAGGCTCAAACTAAAAAAAAAAAAAAAAAGTCTAACTAAGGGAAATCCAACTGACTGATCTACAGATGTAGGCTACTGGCCAAACAATGAGCTCAAAAGCAGCCTAATTACTGCATATTACACTGACCAGAAGCCATTGCCTTGTGCAGAAGCGGGAGGAGATGGATGTATTTCTGTGCATCTGTTGGTTAAAGACAGCACCAGATCCAGGCAAAATTCAATAGCCCTCCTACCCCTACAACAATACCTCGAGTTTATCCAGAGGACAGTTTGTATTGATTGACGGGGAAAAGGTCACTTAAAGCTGAACCCTATGAAAACAAACATTAAACCTCATCTTGGAAACCTTTAGATATTAAACAACAGAGACAAAAATCCCTTTTGTGATCATAGAGTTTATTCTGCAAGATGAGCATCTGCATCTTATTCAAACAAAGTGCTTATCAACATGTATTTTTGTGAAACATATATATCATCCCTTTTGTTTCAATGCCGGTTCTTGCATGCTTAAAATTTAGTATGAGCTTGTTTGTTTGGTACCTCATGGAATAGAAAGGACTTAGTCACGCAGAAGCAGATGTTTCTAAAATTGATAATTGAAAAGATTATGAAGCTATTAATAGCTGTAGATATATAGAAAACATAGATGATTTCTTCATGTACTGCAATTCTCTCTGTAGAATGAAGTTTTGTGTGCACTAGGGTGCTCAGATGGAGAAGGATGCTGTAACCCACTGTTGGTAAATGTGACTAATGTGACCAGAAAGGGGAAGTGTTGCCATCCAGGAAATTTCAAAAGCTTTAATAAAGAAAATATCAGAGAAAAACCAAAATGTTAACCATGCATCATCTGGAATTTTGTTTTTTGAGACAGGAATTGTCCTTACCTGAGCCTGTTATGATGACACCCTAAGGTTACCAAATCTCTACATACAGTTAAATAACACTGGAGAAGAAAACATATTGCACACATTGAAGTGTATGAAGTTAAAATGAATCGTGTGATAACTGTAGAAATGCAAATACTGGCAGTTCAAGTGGCAATTTTAAAGTTAGTTACTTAATAGCATATCCCAAAGTTGTAGGTTAACATTTTCAAATAGGTATTGTGATTTTGGGGTGCTTTAGTTTTGAAATAATAAACAAACATCTGGTCTCTATGGCACTTTAAACACACCACCTAAAAGCTGAGGCTAATCATTCTGGTGGTGCAAGGTGTGTGCATGTCTAGCAACATGGAAGTTTGGGGAAAAAAATTAAAAAAATTTTTAAAAAGACTGCCTATGCAAAAGTATCTTAAAATCAGAAGGAGGAACTGAAAAAAATTACAAAACAGATTTCCTCCAAATGAAAAGAAGGATGATGGAAATTACATTTAACAGACCATCTGACATGTAGAAATACAGATCTACAAACTGGTTGTTGGCTTCTGCAGGGAAGACAGGACTGAGAAACTGTCTCAGAAAAACAGAAACAGAATAAATGCTCTAAAGCTTCTCAGAAATAAATGCAGGATAAACTATTAATAAGATATTGCTTTAAAATATTTTCCACCTTCTTTGTCCCAGGAAACTGGATCCATTACTGGTTGTTCATGTACAAAACTGAATAGTTCCTTGTAAATCATTATGCTCAAGTATTAAGTGCTCAATATGTTAAGAGCTACTGGAGAAACAGTGGACAGCTAATTTACCCTTATTATAAGCTAATGTGGAAAGATGCCAGGCTAGTCTGGAGGAGTCATAAAACCACGGCATGCATTGGGATCAAATGCCTGGTGGTGGTCTGGGTATTTTTTAATTGGCAGGTAGGTCAGCGTCCCATCTGGCTTAGATTAGAGTTGTTCCACTGACCCAAGTGGGGCTGCAGCAATGTGCAGCTCCTTAAGACCCAGACCTGTGTAAAGACATTGGAAATTTTCCGTGAAAGGACTCAGTCCCCAGCTCCTTGGTGGCACACTGTGCTCACAGACCCGCATCCTGCGTCATGATGACTGGTGTGCCAGGGAGCCGTGGGAGCGGGCTGCTCCTCGACTAGCAGGGCTGTGCTGCCACCGACAAGGGCACAGCCCCACAGCACCCACACAAGGTGAGCAGGACAGGGACAGTGGCAGTGACTGGGGACAGCCACGGCTCAGCTGTCATCCTCATGCAGGTCTTTTCCCAGGAGCTGATCCAGGGCTGGTCAGAGGCACTGGCAGCCAGACTCCTCAGTGCAAAGAGAAGACTGCAGAGGTCATTGGGTCCTCGGGGCCAACAGTCAGTGGATACCAATAATGACAGGCTACAACCTCTCAAATTAAATTATTCTGGGATGCCTTTTTTAATTTATTTGATCAGCTGGTTCACCATGTGTAGGAAATAAGAAACCTATAGCAGCTACTGGTACAAATTGGTTCAGCACCTCCTGAGGGGCAATCATGTTCTCCTCTCCTCTTACCAGCCAAAATGTTTAGCACCAGGAGTCTCTGTAGAAGAATCAAGGTGGAGTAGAGGGCTTGTATCCTCCTAAATTGTCAGTTCATCATGCTTGATGTCCTGACCTGAAAGAAAGCTTGTGAACAATCTGCCATTGTCTATTCCTGCTATTAGCCCTTGCTGAGCACTTCTTGTGACTTTTTTCACTCTGCTCTACCCGATCTCCCTATTTATTGATTAGTTTCCTTCCAAATAAGAACACATTAGCATATTTTCAGTAGCTGGTTCTGTTTAAGTTTCCCTGTTGGGACTACCTAGAACAATTGTGGAGAACTTATTTTTAAATAGGCTTAAACCATTAATTTATTGCTATAGTTATTAAGAAGGGGGTCCTCTCTTCCTTGCCCTTAGAGTAACTAACAACATAAAACTACCAAGATTTTCAGTGCTCCTAAGTTTGTGTTTCCACATTACTAACAATATAAAGCAGCTTCCAACATTTGCAAGCAATTTTTTGCTTTCCAAAAATCTTCTTGACAAAGGTTAATTAAAACATTTGGCAGAGTTAAGCATACATAAAACACACATAGTTAAAGACACATATGGGTACAATGCACAGAGGACAGAATACACAAGAGCTCCACAGTACCCAGAGCTTGAACAGGCTTAAACAAGATGATTTAACAAGATGCTGTTAACATGCTCAGGCTGAACCTCCAGCCCAGACTTCCGCTCAGTGCTGTTTTGCTACCACTCTGTGTGATCAGCAGGGCTGAAAGAGGTAGTTTACTTTCCAGCCCACTCTTGTCCTGCTGGTTTGGCTACAGCTTTCTCTCTGAGCCATAAGGCTGCTACCTACTCTCCCCGAGCTTTTGATAAGGTGAGGATAATAAAACACACATGTGATGGCATGCTGAGCAGGATGAATAGAAACATCAGAAGAGATGCGCATGAAGGCTGCTTGTGGATAATTCAATAGGCATTTGAAGAATAAATCAGGGCAAGATTTCTACTACCAATATGGCAGTCTTTGCTCCTCTAGATTTCATTACTGACGGCCCTCATTCAAACTTTCTTTCTGCAAATGCTGCAGGAGGTTTGCTGACAGTGCTCCCTTGCCTTGTGCCTCCTGTGGACTTTGCCCATGGGGAAGGCAGCCTGGACTGCACTGGAATTCTCATGGTTGTCCGAGGTGGTGCAGGCACCTGGGGCTGGGCTTGCCGGCACTGTCGCTGGTGTTCCAGAGGTGCTGGCTCCAAGCTGCCAGGTGGGGTGCGACAACATCATGGGGATACGGGTACGTGGGAAGCACTCAGTACTGCAGGAGAGGGTCAAGAAGTTGAGCTCACTTAGGTGAGAGCAAAGCAACCTGCAGGGGGAGAAAGGCTGACCTTGCAAAACCCTGCTCAACACTCCGAGCTCCTTGGTCCTCTTCCTTTTACCTTTGCCCACGCACAAATGAGAATGAACTCCCAGGACTCTAGAAGCTGCATGTCTATCGCGAAACTGTGCCTCTTGAGTAGTTTGTTTGTGCAATGTGAAAGTGTAATCTGAAAAGAGGAACTCTGACTAAGCAGGTATGGAGTTGCTTGCAAGACTCTTTTTTATGAATGCAAAGCACTGTCAGCGTTATTTCTATTTTGAATAAATTGCTTTTCTAATCTCTTATTGTTTTATGAAAGCTGAAATTGCCTGACTGGATGCCAACACATATGAACTACTAAATGGTTCTTACATATTGCTTTATGGTCCATCCTCTGTTTCAAAATAAACTGTCTACTGAACAAAGTAAGTTTCACTGTGTTTTTGATTACATATGTATGTGGATTTTGAGAAAGGCAAGTGGGCATGGGAGGATATTCAGAAATTGCAAAAAGGAAAAATGTTGGGGTTATTTTTTCTCCTTCCTACAATACATGCAGCAGTAGACCTACTGAAAATCCCTTTTTCTCCTGTCTGGGTTTATCTGGGCTTGTCTGCATGTGGCTCTTGCCCAGCTAGTTTATACAAAGCTCCGGGGTGTCAGTGTGGATGACAGTCCATGTCACATTCCCTCTTCTTCACGTGCTTCTCACATTCCCACCTCAGGGTCACGTCGGTAGGACAGCTTGGGGCAGTGGGATGCTCCTGGGAGGCCCACGGGCTTTGCTACCAGCTGGTGAGCTCATGGAAAGCACCTCTTTGTCTTGCACTGTACCTCAAGCCTTGAATCCCTCCTGTGCTCGCATCTCCCTGCAGCTCACGGTGCCTGCTCCCACAGCTGTGTGCACGCAGTCTGAAGGTGTGCCATTTCAGGAACTGATTTTCTAAGAGGTTAGGTTCTGCATTCAGCATTACATGCCCATGGTTACTAGCAATGTTGTGTCAAAAGTAATCACCTTTTGTTGCCGATCTTTGCTGTCAAATTGGATCTTAGCTCTTACTACACAAAGGTAACTTTTCTCGTGTATGTCCTCACTTGAGTGCTTGCTGCTGTGTTTGGGTGGTTGATGCAAGGTCACACATGGTCAAGAATAATTTGCTTTCAATTTCCTGGGTCAGGGCATCAAATTCATCTTATTGAAACTGTCAGAGTGCACAAAGCCAGGGTCAGAGCGGGAACCACACTGAACACCAGGCACACACAGCCTGCACCCCTCACAGCCAGGTAGCTTGGCCTCTTGACTTTGGTCCTAATTCCTTACCCCTTTTAGGTGTGACCAGCCGCAGTGCACTTTCTTCACTTGGAGAAAGAGAAATTTGGGCGATCACATTTACTGCTCAGCATCTGCTGACCTCCCACAGAAGGGAAGAGATTTCTTTTAGCATCCTTGTGCTGAAATGTTAACAAATAAATAAAGAGTGACTTTTGCAAGAAGGATTTAAAAAATGGGGGGGCGGGGGTGTGATGTGTGGCTATAAAAGCATTTCTGAAGATACTAAGTGCAAGCAGGGATGCTGGAGTCTCACAGTTCTTTTGCAATGTACTCTTTGCTAGTCTAGCAAATGGCACAGGCCCACTGGCTGGAAGCATGGGCTCTGGCCGGGATCCAGCACAGCCTTGGGGCTTCCTGGTTTCCTAAAGTTCTCTCTTTAAGGATTAAAACAAGAGGTCAGGAGACGGCCTGCAGCCTCCCACTTTCCTTCTCCCGCCATTCCCCTCTGACCAGTCCCTCTTCCCATTGTTCCACCTTGCAGGGTTTCCTGAGGCTGGGCTGGGCTTTTTTTCCCATCTTGGTTTAAGAAAAAGGGTGAATGTTGTTGCAAGGCTTAATTAACCCCTCTGTGCCTCTGTTTGAGCCATTTAAATATGAGAATACTTTCCCAGCATGTTAACTGCTCAGTTAAGCGTCTTGTAAAGCCCTGCAGCTGCCCCGCGGCCCCCTGGGCTGCCTCGGGCCTGAGGCAGGTAGACACCAGGGGCCCGGCTGTCTTTTTCTTCTGTGCTTCCTGTTTTACTGTCGCGGTACACTTCCAACGGCTGTCTGGCAGCAGCTTTGACTTCTCAAAGAACT
>NW_010131500.1:26837-27555 GCF_000699245.1 Pterocles gutturalis | reverse complement strand
AAAAAATAATATTTTTAAAATTATATAAATTATATAATTATATAATTAGTTTGAAGGGTTTGCAATTACCTTTTCAGGATAGCTCTGGGATCTGCTAATAACAAAATATCAGATGATAGGAGTATGTGCTTATCAAAAAACCAGACTACTACAATGAGATCTCTGGTTTCCCAGGAAGAATTATACTTCCTTTGATTCCATTGAATACAGAGAGAATTACACTAAAATGCTTGTAAGCTCTGAACTACAACAGAGGGATAAATTGTGTATTCCTATTAGCTGCATTTTTTTATTTGCTCACAACACACTGATACACTTTTGTCCTTCCTCCAGAAGCCAGAGACATCTCCAACATTTAGTGTACTACTTGTGCAGCAAAAAGGTGCATCATTTCTATAAGCTCCAAAGCTTTTCACCTTCAGATCACCAGTTCATGACTGTCCTAGGAGCCATGTCTTAATTTGAATTAATCTCTGGAATAAAATGATTGCTGTCTGTATGGATAGCATATCATATGCTTCTGTAGTTCCATTTCTCAGCTGGCAGCTGTTCCATTCAGTAATTGCTCTTTTACAAGTCTCAGCAAAGACAGAAGACTAGAATTACACCCTCTTTTTCTCTTGAAAGTCACTGTTGTGGAACAATTTTGGGATTGCGTTGTTAAGAAAGCTTGTATGCTGCTCCTTTGTGACAGTACATGGTGACTGGTAGTCAATAA
>NW_010131500.1:0-26806 GCF_000699245.1 Pterocles gutturalis | reverse complement strand
AGGAATGTCTCTTAGATAATCTGAGTTGAAAAGAAAACAGATCTGTCCTCATGATTGCCAAATAAGAGAGTATGAATCTGCCTGAATTATCCAGCTAACTAGACAAAGGTAGGTGGCAATACTCCTAAAAAGGATAAACAAAGTGCACCTATCCATTTACCTGCTTATTTTTATCTTCATTCTTCCTTTCCAGAAAGAAATAACATTTTTGTCCAGTCTGCTATGTCCCTTAGCTTTCTGACAATATTGGGTGTTAACTTACATTATGTCCTAACTTTAAAAAGTAGGATCATTTTATTTAATGATAATTCTGTGTAATGATGTCCTCCTATGTTCCAAGAGCCCACTATTTATATAGCCTAAGACATGCTTCCTCTTATAGTTTCACAGAGGATGGCATAGTGCCACTGAAAAGTGGATATCTGGATTATAAGACCAAATGTAAGGATGCCACAAGGGTTACTTTGAGAGAAACAAGTTCCAGCACATTTCCCGGTACTCACATTTCCTCCTTTTTTATTTATAACGCTTTTTTTTTTTTCACCTGGCATGCAAAAGCTTATTAATATGCTTACCCTGAAGTGTTTGGGAAAGTCTACCTTCTGGACTATCTTGCAATGTCATACTGGTTTTGGGGAAGACAGTTGTTAAGGAGTGAGTCAGAGAATATAAGGTGATCAGTGAAAAAATTGGAACTCTTTTTCTGTACCTGATAGTCAGCAGCCATCCAAAGTATAATGCTTAGGAAAAACCTGAGATAGAAAAAATTAGTTTGATTTGTTGCTTTGTCTGATGTAAAGTATAGCCAGCAGCAGTTGTTTCAATGTAAACAGTAAAAATGAGAGAGAAAGTGACAGTGGGTGGAGAAGGCTAGTATACCTTCTTCAAAGGAGATTCAGCATGAGCAGCACTATGGAAACTTGAAACTCAGCTCAAGCTCATCAGAGAAAGGCTCTTATGTCTTTTCCCCATCATTGTCTTGTTATTGTTAGGGTAATTTCTCTGTTTCCATAATATTTCTTCTCTAGTGCTCCAAGCACTCTAGAAGCATGGCTGTGCTCTATAAGCTCTTTATGCAGATGGAAAAACTGGCTCACAGAGGGGTCTGTCTTCTGATGTGCTGCTCTGAAATCCCACCTTTCCCTGCTGCCGTTGTTAGCGTCGTGGTTCTTGCGCTTCCTCTACTCGCAAGGCATCCATTTTGTTCTCTGCAGAACACCTAAAGCTCCCACAGAGAGATTTTAAAAGCCTTTTGTGTTTGGATATCATGGTGAAAAATGTAATATAAAACTTAATTGAGAGGAAGAGTGCTAAGTGTCTAAAAGTAAGGGTTTAGGTTTTTTTTAAGGTTCTGACAAAAAATGAATTGTAATAGATTTCCATACACAAGGGTGATAAAGTCACTTTTCTAGAATAAATTAATGTACTGTGAATCTCATTACAACCATTAGCATTTTGATTAAGTAATCTTACTAACATGCTTTTCACATTGAGAATGGGGCAATTCTGTTTCTGTGATGGTAATGCTAGTTACCTTGAACTATATGCTTTTGGTGAGAACACAAAGGGGAAGCTCTAGAAATGATAACAAGATATGTATTTTGTGACTGCAGAAGTAATTTTAAAACATGAACCCTGTTATCCAGTAGATTTTCATTCTTTCACCAGGTGGACATGCTGCCTCATTCCCTCCTTTTCCAAACATGACAGTTTAGCCTCCAACACACGAGGTAAGGCAAAATCTGTGAACTCATAGTGAAATCCTAGGCAAGACATATTCTGTCTAATTAAACCTAGTTTGTAAAATCAAACAAATACATAGTTTCCTTAGTCTTTCCAGGAGTTAATGGCTCGCTGCTTCTCATACACTCTCCCTCTGACATAACACAAGTGTGTAACTTCTGTTGTATCTATTATTTATGTAACTTCAGAATATATTTTGAATTTGTCCTCCACTTTTCTACCTGTTGGAGGAAGCAAAACATCTTTTATGTTTATCCTCTGAATTTAAAGACTTCTTTCCTACGAACCTCTGAAAGCACATTGACAACTCATTCTCTGATTGTTATACTGTTTTCCCTTGGATCTGGGTGTGTTACAACTAAATTACTCCAAATAATACACAACTGGGCTGATACAGAAACTGAATGAAAGGGTTGAGGACCACCACAGCTTGGTGACCCAAGTACTTACTATATCATACCTCTACAAGTAATTAACCTCCCCCAGGCTTCTCTTTTTTGGAGTGTAGTTGGAGAGTGGACACTGGGCCTATGATCACTGCATTGAGAGAAGATCTGTGCACTGGATCCATTACATGGGTTGCTTTGGAGGTCTCAAGATTGTCTTTGAACAACTGAATTGCTCACATCAGGGCAGCAGTTTGGAGATGCCATCTACGCTGCCAGTTCAATCAAAATCATAACTGAAACAGGTACCAGAACAGCAGGTGGAAAGACTGACACAAAAATTTTCAGTGATAATCCATTAATTCTGTATTCTAACCTATTACAGAAAGAATTATAATAGGTGCTGAGATAAGTCAACTTGTTTACAGAGAAAATAACCAAAAGGGAAAAATAGCTAAAGATCAGTCACCCCTTTGGCAAATTCAGTTTAACCCCAATTAATGGAAAACCTGGAAAAGCATGAAGTGCTCTCACACCTTGAAGCTTTGCACCCCACAGACCCATGGGTCTGCCAAGGTCTGGCATTTTGCCTGGGCTAATAAAGTCTCTGACAAGTGGGAGCATTGGGGATCTGTCTGCCGAGGTACCCTTGTGGCTCATATCTGGCAGAGCTTAATGATTCAGGTTCAGCATCGTGTGAGAACAGCTGCACTGCTGCTGGACCCGGTCCCAGAGCTGGCTCAAAGTTTCTCAGGAGCATAATGACTCAGTCTTGCAGTGGTGTCTGAGAAATTCTGGAGCAGGTAAAGGAGAGTGGGGGAGGGAAGGGGGGTTGGGAACAGTTATTAGGGTTTTCATAGAACTATTCATGGAGGGGCTGCAAAGTTTTGCATTATGATTTTGTCAAGGGAATGGACGGGGTGCAGTTAGTCATGTTTTGAGTGGAGGAGTCCATTAGAGAGCTGACAGATTTGGGGGTTTAAAAGAAGCTTTCTCTTTCTGTCTCTACTCCTGGGACACAGATCTTCTGGGTTTTAAACTAAGAGAGGGGAGACTTAGGTTGGATATTAGGTGGAAATTTTTCACTCAGAGGGTGGTGAGGCACTGGAACAGGTTCCCCGGAGAAGTTGTGGATGCCCCATCACTGGAAGCATTCAAGACCAGACTGGATGGGGCCCTGGGCAGCCTACTCCCAGCCCATTGCCCAGCCAGGAGCAGGGCAGCTGGCAGGCGGTGGGGACAGCCCCAGCAGAGGGCATGGGGCACCTCCCTGGGGACAGGCATGGGCTGAGGCTGGGCTAGGATGTCTATCCACACAGGTGGGGGTCATGATCAGCAGGGTCTGTGGCCTAGCAGGGCTCCCAGGGCTTTTCCAGGCCCTCAGCAATGGCTTGAAAACCAAGACTGACTTCCCCTTAGTGTCTTTACTGGCCTTCTTCCCACCCCAGAGGAGAAGCGCCTGGGTAGGGTGGGTTGGGAGCAGGTGACTGCATTAGAGGAGAGAAGAGACGGTCCATGATCCTTGCAGAAGATGGACTGAAGAGAAGGAGGTTCCATGCTTATGAAACAAAACTGAAAGGGGGTCATGGAATCATAGAATGGCCTGGGTTGAAAAGGACCTTAGAGATAATTTAGTTTCAACGCCCCTGCTGTGGGCAGGGTTGGACTTGATGATCCTTGAAGTCTTTCCAACCTTAATGATTCTATGATTCTAAGATTGTATGCCTTGCATTGATTGAAAATGTTTTAAAATGCCAACAAATCCCTTTTAAAGCATTTTCCTAAATCAAGTTGGAAAATTTATGGAGTCAGATTCAGGATTACTTCCTATTTCAGTAGCTACAATATTTATCATATTTCTACATATTAATGAAATCAGCTGTTGTTGGCTTATTTGTGTGGCATATTTTATTTTTCTTTTAGTTTCCACAACACTTTGTGTCATTTTTCCATATTTTGCTTTCTGTGCAAGACTTCTTTCCTTCCTATAACCTTAATTTATTTCTGTTCACCAAGTTTTCATTCACTGAGTGTGTGTATGTGTGTGAATTCTTCTGCAAATATTTTTAATTTGTATTTTTGAACAGTTTTCTCTTTTTTTTTTTTTTTTCTTTTTCTCTCTCAATAGTAAGTTAGGAAAAGAAATAAGGGTGGGGAACAACTCCTGTAGCAAAAATGGTTTCAGTAATGGGTGAAAAAGTTGCAAATAATTAGTGTTGCAGAACTTTGTTGAGCAAACTTCAGAGTCCTTGTAGCTGTAGAGCACAGTGAATGAAACTGAGCCCTTTGGGAAAGGTGAGCACAAGGTCAATGGGCCATGGAAGTCCCTCTCTGACTTCAAAAAATGGAGTTTAAGGTGAAATGCCACTTCATCTGTAGATATTATATTAATTTCTCCTTTTTTATATCTTTTGCTTATGTTGCTGTCTCCTTCATTTCTTCTCACCTTCTTCCATTTCCTATTTCTTGTGCTGTTTGCTCCTTTGTTCCACCTGCTGCCTTTCTCCACCTTGCTCTCCTGGCTGATCAGCAGTAGAGATAAAGGTCCACAGGATGCTTGCTACAAGCACAAAGGAGCATTGATTTTGTTATTAGTCACTAAGGTACAAATAGATTCCAGCTTTCATGAAGACAGTTTTCACACATCTGACTCACTGGAGGATGGTGCTGTGAGTATTTTAAATAATGAACGTTTTGGTCCACTTGCTGTGTGAATTGAGCTGCATAATTGCATTTATTTTATTTTCTTTCCCAGTTTTTCTCTGCATGCGTGAGTGTATGTGTGTGTTAATTTTACCAATCTGTTTTTGTTTCAGGTGCCTCCAAGTACTATTTTCACTAGTGGTGTTATTACATTTAAGTTCTTTCCCCATATTTCATGAAAACTACCAGCCAAAGGATCAAAAGCTTTTCTGTGCAAAACAGATTGTTTAAACAGCTGAAATATTTCTTACATGTGTCTGCGTCTACTGTACATTTCTATGAAGTACTAAGTATCACACATTTAGGCATCTGCCATCTTCAGAGTGATTTCTGAGTAATGGATGTGAACAAGTCAGCTCTTCAGATGGCAACTTTCCATAACTGTGTTCAATTTGGGGAGTGCTGTTTTTTGATATTGCCGCTTCTTCTGGTAAATTTTATTTCCAAAATTCATTTTCATTATGTTTGTTTTTATTCCATTTCCATTATCTATCCCAAAGGAGAAACCAATACAAGTACTTTTGAAATAATAACAACAGAGAAACTACATTTGCATTCTTTTAAAGTGGGATTTATGTCCTCTCTCACCAGTCATGGGAATTCATAACAATAGGCCCGTCTGAGTTCAAGACAAATGGAAAAACATTCCATTGACTTAAGAAAGTTTTGAATCAGGACTTGTACTGTGTTCTTTGGAGTATCAAAGAAGCATTTGTGCTTTAAAATATTTCTATAAATTTTTTGTCTTCCACTTATCTTTCCATTTCCTTCCTGAATTTTTGGCTTCAGAAGGTTCTGCAGACATATTGTGCATGGAGAAAGTCCACTTCAGCAGTTTTACATTTACTACCTTTTGTGTTTTTCACTGATTGCCTACGTAGTTACATATAATGCAAATTAATGTCTATATTATTTTGTTTCTAGGTGACTGGTATTTTCTTATGATGTCTTGTAGTTAGTTTTCTCTTTGAAGCAGACAACTCCAACATTTTCAAGTTCTCTTTCTGCAAGACCTTTCTTTATGTCTTTTTTTTTGCTTTCAGTACTTAATTCCATCTAATTTTGCAGTACCCTTATTGAGATAGCGTTCATAGTACCAATCGTATTTGCAGAGGAGCATGAACTCCCGATATAAATAAATGGCATCATTCATATGGCAACATTTCCTACCTCACCTTTTTTGTGCCCTCTTAGCTTTTGTTTGCTTTTTTTGGCCTTATCTGGGCATTGAAGTGACTTGGCTGTCCAGTACAATGTGTGGGTCCTTCTCTTGAAATAAAACTGTCAATTTAGAACCCAGTAGTCTTTAGTGAATTATTTTTAGATCTGTCTACCCGTGGATGGGCTCTCTTCCAAAATTCCGTGGTTGTTCTTTTATTTACTGTTTAAGAGGCTTCATAATAATGTTTCTCACAACAACTAGTCAATAAACCTCCTGAGCTGGTAGGAAGAACTTACTCCAGAGGAAGAATGTTTTATTCTCTGTAGGTTAAGAAGATTTCTAAGTGTTATGCATGAGGGTGCTAGTGCTATACTCAGCTCTAATTCAGTATATTGTTCTTGGATGTTAAAGTAAATCTTGTTTTAGGTCAGCAATAGCTGATTTGCAGAGTAAAACATTCAGGTTATTGCTTTCCTTTGTGGTTGTTCATTATAAAATTATTATGTTTGGTTTTTGTTTTTGTTTTTTTTTTTTTAATTGCTTGCAACAGAGGAGGGGAAGAAGAAAAGACACCTGGATTTGCAGGTCTTCATGTGTGTGCACCTATCTCTAATTAAAATAGAACAGATAAAGGCTTTTAAAATTTTTTCCCAAGAATATGGGGGAAACAAATTTTGTGCAGTTGAAAGCAAAGTAAATGAATTGCATTCCTGGAGGGAATTTCTATTCCCAATTCTTAATATTGGAGTAACACACCAATTCCCTCTCCTAAGGCAGGAATTTTGTCATTAACATTTTTGGGGGGAGAAGAAACAAGCTCCTTTGTCATGCATGCTTATTCAGTTCCTCTAAGGATTAACAACTGTCCTCAGTGCTGATGGTGAGACTTTTCTTGATACTGATGATTTGGTGATGCCCTTTGAATTGTTCAACATTATTGTAAATTTCCTGAAGGCAAAGTAAATGGCCTAACCTTTCCAAAAGCTGGGGGGATCGAATTGGGCTGATGAAGATTTGCACTTGCTGATTTTAGGAGACTAATTCTGATCTCAGTGAAATCAGTTTAAATTTTCCCCCAAAGCAGGTCAGCTATTTCACATTTACACCAAAGTAACAGAGCAGAATTTGGCTGCAGGTCTGAATTTGGCTGTTACACTGTAATGCAATTAGTTACTGAAATTCTAAAAATAATAACAGATGCCTTACCACTTGTTTTACCAATAAGCTTGGGACACAGGTTTCTTTAAGAACAAAATAATTTGAAACTCCTTAGAAAGTCATTCATCTTATTAGGCAGAAAGATCCACAGCATTTTAGCTGTGAATCCACAGCTTCATTTAAAGACTAGGCTTGCCTAGCTTCTTATAACTTGGCCATAGGTTTTGGAGGACATCTGCAAATCATTGAATGAATCAGAAAAGTACAAATTCACAACAGTTCTACTCTCTTGCGTTGTGTTTTGATATTTCCTGTTTTTAAGGTTTCCTTGGAACCTAACACATAGGCTGCTAAACACCAGCTGCTCCCAGTAACTCAGATATACAGACCTTTGATCAATTTATCTTGTTGTGATTACCAATTTCCATACTGGAGGGAGGATGTTACCATTTTTTGTGAGTATAAATATGGAGCAAACATCTTCTGTATTTCTGTGTAGTACGGACCCCAGTCTTTGGTGTGTCCTGTATTGTAACTGCAGGTAACTGCAGGTCCCTTTCTCCCCATTAGCCCAAATCCTATCAAGGACACTCTTGGCACAGTCTTGTTCTGAACCTATGGTATAGTCAATAATGGATTGAGGTTGGAGCTCTGTGACTAAACTGGGCTATTTTTGTCTTTTTTGAGTACCCATTTTTTTCCAATTAACTTCATTTAAATATTTAGATTTATTCTAATTTTATTTAAATATTTTGATTTGTTGATCCGCCCATTGGAGTGTTGTGTTCAGCTATGGGGCCCCCAACTTCAGAAGGACATGAACTTGTTGAAACAAGTCCAGAGGAGGGCCCTGAAGATGGTCAGAGGGCTGGAGCACCTCCCCTATGAGGACAGGCTGAGAGTTGGGGTTGTTCAGCCTGGAGAAGAGAAGGCTCCGAGGAGACCTTACACCGCCCGGCCAGTACCTGAAGGGGGCTACAGGAGAGATGCGGAGGCACTCTTTATCAGGGAGTGTAGTGACAGGACAAGGGGTAATGGGTATAAGCTGAAAGAGGGTAGATTTAGACTAGATGTAAGGAAGAAATTCTTTACTGTGAGGGTGGTGAGGCACTGGAACAGGTTGCCCAGAGAAGTTGTAGATACCTCATCCCTGGAGGTGTTCAAGGCCAGGCTGGATGAGGCTTTGAGCAACCTGGTCTGGTGGAGGGTGTCCCTTTAAGGCGCCTTCCAACCCAAACCATTCTATGATTCTAAGATTCTCTGGAAAGAACAACAAAGGGGAAAAGATAAACGTGAAACAGTTATGTCATGGTGAATTCAACCTGTTTCTGTTTACAAAGTAAGACAACCTACTTCCTGTTCATTAGTTCTCTGAGTGGAGGGGTTTAAAATTTTTTAATTTGTAGACCTGCAAATGTTTCTAACGAACATGGACACCCCTGTACAATTCCAGTACCAATTTCCTTTTGAAGCTTTTGAAACCTCAGGGATCTGTGGATCATAAGCAAGTGACATTTCTGTGAAGCATAATATGTGTAAGACAGGTTGGATATTTAAATATATATCTCCATATGTATATATGCACATTTAGTCTATCTGTTAATCATTTTCTGTGACACCAGGTAAATTCCTAGAGACTCCTGCAACTCGAAACAGTTACAGGTACTAGAGGTAACAGTATGAATGTTACACCTGTTCCTCCTCCAGGCCTACACACATTTCCATTTCAGTTGCTGAAATAATTGATTCAGTTGGAATCATTCTGTTTCTCTGCCATAGATCTCTTTATCTGCATTCACACATAGCTGGGATAAAGATAGCCATTTCACCCTGTGATGTTTTAAAATCCCCTAATACCAATGCATACTGCTGCATGCTTTCCTGGCTGGGTGTATCTATCCACTGTCTCTCTCTTTCTAGGTGATCTTATGGACTCTTTATTTTAGTCTTTTTATTGAGCATACTTTGTCTGTAATAATTCAATAATCACACTATATACACAAAAATCTAATACTTTTTTCAAACCAGCGATGTGCTAATGCCCACATCACTCCGAAGACCAAATTTAAAAGCATAACCATTCTATGCAGTTCTATGATGAAACTTTTTTTTTCATTTTGAAAGTTTTCACAGCAATTCTGCTTTTTCTATATTACTGCTCCCCAGAATAGGCAGTAGCCCAAAGTGCAAAGGTTTCAAAAAGTTAAGAAAACACAGGATTATGCTGGAAATCCAGTCTACAGAGGATGTTATTGAATGACTGTTATGTGTTGGCTGCACCAAAGCTTTCAAAGTGCATGGGTCATATCTGGGACACTTGCTTGATCCATGATGCGTGTCATAATTATAGATTAAACTTTTATTCCATCAGGAGTTCAGTTCCCAGGTAACAGGCCTGGCTCCTGATTTGATGGAGGAATCCTGTGTTCCTGTTCCCTCTCTGTCCTAGGACTGGGTTGCTGAATAGCAATCTTCACACTTCCCAGGCACTATGACCATCCCACATGTATTTGACACCAGAAGTTTTCTTCACTTAGAAGCCTATGATCCAGTCTGTTAATGTGCTATCTGTTCACAACAAACTATTATTTATCCATCTATAGATATATGCAGAAAAATAAGGTGAAATCAACTGACTCTTACTAAATCTTACTTGTCATTGTAAATCTTAACTTCATTAGAGATGCTAGTGAATTCTACTTAGCTCATATATGGTCCCCTTTGTCTAGAAAACATTAGCCCAGTGGTTATTAGCTTTTTCCTCATAACTTTTTTCTCTAGGCCTTTCTATTTAATTATTTTTTTTGTTTTATGAGAGCATTGTCTTAGGACTAAGACTTACAGATAGTGTATGGAGAGAATATTTCCCAATGATTTTTTTCCTGCTCTTCTTAAGTATCATTATGTTTCTTCCTGAACATACTATCTCTCAGCCATTCAGGGCTTTGTCTCCTGTTTTCTTCTCATAGTGACCGTTTCTGATATAGCTCCATGTAGGCCAGCAGGTGAGTAATAAAGGATCATTAGAATATTCATTATAAACTAGTAGAGAGATTTCCTTTATTCCTCAGTTCTCCCCTTTTCCTTCTTTACTTTATCTTCCTGCAGAGAAAAGAACAGAGTGGGGTTGGTTCTTTAGGGAATTCCTGGCTCTACATCCCTAGTTAGGGTATCTAGTGCTGTCTTCACATGACTTTTGTCATGGGAAAGTGTTTCTCTAGGTTTAAAAGAACCTTTCTCAGATCTTCCGTTGGGTCTTATGAAAACTTTACTTCTTAGTGGGATCCCCTTACTACAGCTTGTTTATTCTTGCGCATTTTGTTGTGGGGTGTGTGCAGTCAAAGAGATAATGTCTTAGTACACAGTTTTTGATAATACGTGGACATATTACTAAATGAAAGGACTTTTTTTCATTGCCAGTTTAGAGCTGCTTTTTTTCCCCATTCCATCAATGGAATAATCTGCTTCTGTTGTTTTATCGTCCTTCATCCATTCAGCCAGTCATGCATCTGAACACTTCTTCAATATCAGACTTTTTCTTTTCCTGAGACTGGCTAAAATTATCAATTGCATCAACGTATGCCAAGACAAATCCCCCTTCCCTTTCAAAAGGCAGACAATCCAGATGTTGAAAAGTAGCTGAAGAATCTTTGTGTTCAAAGTATAAAACCAGGAAACTGGCAAGAGCTACACATTTTCTGAATGACAACAGCAGTCTGGCTAGAGTGCCCAACACACCTTTCGTGTTGTAATTTCTAGTCCCTGCCCAGCAGCAGCATGAGTTGCACAGCAACGCTGTGCTCAGGCTAATCCACTCAGAGACTGATAATCCCAGACACATGGGCACCCTCAGCTTTGGTGATGTGCACCGACTCTTTTATTGTGAATTGATCTGTAAAACTACCATTGCTCTGAATTCTCATCTAATTAGCAGGTAATCTGTCAATTATAATTTAGCACATAGGGTCCTGTTTACAGCCTATGAGAATTGACTCAGCAGGGCTGCTGTGCAGCTCTGATGTTTTTACTTGCTTTCCCATTTGTTTGGGGTTTTTGGGTGTTTTTTTTTGGGGGGGGGGGGTTGGGTTTTTTGGGTTGGGTGAAAAAACCCACGGTTCCTTTTTTGGTGGTTTCCTTTTGTTTGTGGTTTTTTGTTTTTTTTGGGGTGGGGGGGTTGGGGGGGTTGGGTTTTTTTGGTTTTGTTTTGTTTTGTTTTAATTTGTGCTTTGCATCCCTATATTCTGAGAAAACATATTGTGGGTCAACTACATTAGTCTGAAGGGATGTGAAGCATCTTCACCTTCTTCCTTCTGCTTGAAAAAACTATTTTTCAAGAGATGCTCATGTTTTGTGAAGTCCTCTTCCCCCTTCAGGAATATTTCCCTGACTTCTCATAAACAAGAAAAAGATCAGTCAGTGTGTTTCTTCATTTTTGTTAAGAAAGGACCAATATTCAGCTCTTTCTAAAACACAATTATTGCAAAATATATATGCCTTTCCACAATAAAACAATTTCCAATTAAACACTCTCTCCTTACCTTGATAGCAATACAGAGGTGATTTTTTTTTTTTTTGGTAGTATCTATACCATAATCAGGGATTTTAAATGAAAGGATGGGGAATATCTTTGAAAACTGCTTATGACTGACTTGCTGTTTTCTGTCAATGGTCTTATGATATTGCCAACTCAGCATCCTTTTGTATTTATAATCATATTGTTAGGTCCAAATTGGATAACTTCTAGTACAAATTCACAATGAAACAATATTCTTGATGGTTTACTCTTGTGAGTGCTACCTTACACTGCATCCTTCATGGGAAAACTGCAGCACAACACATTTCTTATGATTGGTTGATATCAAACATTCTACTTTGTATGGTATCAAACATATTAATTTGTTTTCATCCGTGGATTCTTAAGGTCATTGGCACTAAAAATGCAAATCAGACTTGCCCTGATACTAAGACTTGTCAATAGCCAGATACCAGAGGCTGTAAAATTGACTCTTATGAGAGCAGCACTTTCACAGAAACATAAGGTAGCCATACATATGAATAATTCATCCAGGTCTGTTAGGCATCTATTAATTTTTTTCACACATTAGCATATTATAAAATCCCCAGCCTTCCAATTTTTGGCCATTGGTCTTACTCTCATTTTTTAAAGAATTACAAAAGCTGATGGGAAGCAAGACCTAAGAACTGAATATCCAGGCTTTTTGTACTTCACTTTGCTGGGTCGTACTAATTCACTTTAGATTTTGTTACATTATAATAGTCTTCAGGAATTTTTCTAAAATTAGGCCTGCAAGAAATATTGGATGTGAAATTGCTTAGATTTTAGTATGAAAAGTTTCTGCAGATCAGCACATTTTGGACAATGTTCTGCAACATCTCTGAAAACGGCTGTCAGAGCTGGGTATGAATATCATTTTGCATTGTCTGAAAGTCTGGAAACATTTATGAGTAGATTATATGGATATGTTTGACTTTGAGTGTTTGGGCAGGGAGTGAACAAGTGAAAAAAACTGCAAGTCTCAAACTATATGCTACCCATTTCAAGTCTAGACTGCTCTCAGAACTGGTGGAAGACTAGTTGGTTTCTTTTCTCTATGGAAATAGTGTCTTGGATTTTTGTGATCTAATCAACAAAAATACACAAGGAACTGCTTTTTTTTAAGCGATAGGGTCTACCATGTTTCTCAGAGTCATTCAAAGAAGTATGTAGTACCTATCACCTAGATGTCAGTCATCTTGCATTAGAAAAATCAAGACACTATTGTTTTGCTTTCTACTGTCATGTATTTACTTATGAATCTCAAAGACAGGGAGGGAGACAGGGAGACAATTGGCCTGCTCTTGACACAAGTGAGTCAGAATGGATAAACTGGATCTGTTCCCTCATTCAAGGACTTTCAGCATGAGGCATTGCTGATCGGGATGGGTGAGAACAAGAAAACCTTGGTTATAAGGCACGATATTTCAGTCTGAGACTTTGGAGATACATGTAAGTATTTAGATTTTTCTCCAAAGTAGTCTTTGAGCCCTTTGGACTTTTATCTTACTCATGCAGGTAGCTGAGCATAAGTGAATCTGTTCTTCTGCAAAAGGCTCAGCATGTTTTAAAGGCCAAATACTTCTTGCACTGTGAAGAATTGGAACACGGAAGCAGCAAATTTTAGGATTCAGGGCACAGGAAACTGTAGACAGCAGTTTAAAAAAAAAAAATACCTAAAATCTGTCTTCCCTCCTGCTTCTGCTCCCTGGGTCTTCTCAAAGGAGCATATGACTTCTCTGAATGGACAGGTCACTCACTGAGTAATGTTTTGGCTCCATACTTACAAGAGAGGTAATAGATGCTGGCAGGGGAGCACACCGGGAGATCTGTCCCATCTGTTAAGATCTGCTATGGAGTCCGGTGGAGATAGCTCAGTGTATTGTCTTTCTATGAATCATTGTTGCTCCTCTAAGAGTGTGCAGAATTCAGTTCAGCATAGCTGGTAATGCTTTGGGTACATATTAGGTAAGAAAGCTATTTTCTCCAGTTCCTGCTCTGTGCTGCTGTCTTATGTGTTCTTAGTTTTTAAATTCACTCTTCTTTTTCTCATCTGAGAGCTGCTGCTGTTACCTTCTACAGGGGACTTGCAGCAGCAGCGCATGTTTGGAACAGCTTAAGGAAATGACCTGCATTGTGATGTGTTTTCTTTCTTTTTGTTGTAGTTTTACTTCTTTCTGAGCAAATCGAGTCATTCTGAGTGACTTTTTCCCAAGTTTGAACATAGCAGGGGTGAATTTGGCCTCAAGACAGAATCTAATATAGTGGGCAGAATGTGTATTATTAACCTGGAGGTTAATGAAATCTGAATGACCAGTGGAGTTTCTCCAAACACACTTTTTAAATATAAAAAGTGAGTTCTTGCTCTCTTTAATCAGATTATTGGCTAAGGTTCAGGAATCATTTGGCAAAATTATGTAGCTTATTCAAGCTAGGTTTACATAATAGTTCATAATGGAGGAAAACCTTGTATCATGATCAACCTCCAAAATCACCACCAGCCTTCAAAATTCCAAACTAAAGTATAAAGAACCACAGAAACGGATATAGCAGTGCCCAGAGAAATACCTTTATTCCCAAAGAGCTCAGCTGTAATAAGCAGAGCTCGTTGTTTTAAATAAAAGATTTTAAACTTTAGAAGACCACAATTTTAATAAGCAACGTTAATCTTGGTTTGCCCTTGTGTAATTTAGTTCTTTTCCTAAAAAAGTTAAGTTTTTGATAGGTAAATATTAATATATGTTGATTTACTATTAAAGATTGCTTTTATGCTTCATCTAATATTTCTTTTTGCTAACCAGCAGAATGCTTTGTTTTCATATATAAGTGAAAATAGAACTTGCTTTTTAAAACTTAAGGAAAATTCCTAAATGTTATCTTACAAAACAATAAATTATATCTCTTATTTATTGGAATACTCGTTCTTATACACTGTTGGGTAAAAATGCCTTTTGATGGAAAGAGGAATTCAAGTAACTGCAGAAAACCTGCTCTCTGAAAACGATCTGATCTGCCAAAAAAAAAAAAAAAAGTATGTGGAATGTGCTGGATGCATAGAAAAAATATGATTAATTTAAAACTGATTTATTTTAAAGAAATTTTACCAATAAATGGTTGACTTATTATTTATGGTCATTCAGTCCTTCAGAATTGTAGAACTAGCATGTCCAAGCCCCTCAGGCTTTTTATTCATAGCTTGGAAAAGGAAAACAAATTTTCCTACTATTCAAATCCAAATCAGTTTCTCAGTTTGAATGAACTCATTATTGACTTGGCAAAACTGAATAAATAGAAACGAGGAGGATGTTCTCTCTGGAGCTGTAAAAGAGCCTATATCGGTCATGAGCTTATCCCTTAACATATTCTGTTTCCATGGGGTAAGGAAAAGACTCCTCCAACTCAGTACCTGGTACCTATTAAAAAAAGCTTCAGCTGCAAATATTTATTCCTTTATTATGATTATTTTAAAAATTATTTTAAAAATCTGAATTTAAAAGAGACAAGTAGGTGACCATAATGTCAAATTAAGCAGTTAAAATTTTTAAAGGAGAGCACTAAATAAAAAACAGATTTAGATGGCAGAAGCATGTTTGTTATTTTTTAAAAAACTTTTGTTGCCTTTGATAGTAAGCAAGTGCTCACAAATGTGCCCATGGGCTTGTGTCCACCAGCCACTTTGGAACTCATTAAAACTTGCAAACTGTCCATGGGAGTACACCCTGATTCTAGAAATGTGCAGGCAGATGCACCTTCAATATTTTTGTATTAAAATTAATGACCAGCCTGTGCATTAGGTGTCACTGCTATCTAATCATTTGGGATGAAACCTCCTGTGTAATAAGCTAAAGTACTGCATGGTGGGACAGACAGAGAGATGCTGTGGGTGAGCTGTGGATAGACCTTGTCCCTTTCCTCCTTTTGTCAAAGCTCCTCTGTGCAGCTCTTCCTCAACTGGGGTTTATTTATGCTGGACCAGCCATTTCCTTCAGTTAACAGCCCTTTGCTAAGAGTATCTAGAGTGTGATGCTCAGTAAAGCTTTTGGAGAAACAGCCTCATCGCCATGGCCTATGAGGTCTGGGCAAATTTGCACGACTTACCTGAAGTTTTATGCAAGAGGGAAAGCATCTTGATGAATCAAAAGTTCCTACACCCTGTTAAGGAGGCTTACATTTTGCAAGCAAATAAATCACACCAACACAAAGAACACAAATAACTGATTAGAAGAACATTCAGTTAAAAAAAAAAAAAAAGACACTTAAGGCCCATTGGGTTGGGCTGCAGAAAGAGACAGCTACATAGCTACATGTAGGAATAGAATAGTAATGGAAGGTAAATGTTTGTGTGCAGGGCAGAGCAGGAAATTTTTCTGTGTTTGTCCATGAAGTATTAAAGCGTTCCTAGGTGTTTTCATTGCAGCATGTGGTAGTCTCATAACTCGTGCGTTTGAAGCTGTTTGCGATCATACTTTCTTGCTTGTTTGGGAGTGAAAGTTAGAATCCAGGTTGCAGTTTGGGCTGTAACTCTTGCCTGATAATGCAGATAAAAGCTACTCTCCTTAATGCCAAAAGCATGTGATTACCTCCCCACGGTTCCTCCAGAGTTGTATTTTCCTGACATTATTCTTTTTCTTTGATTACACGTGTATCTGCCGTGTGATTGAATCTGTGCAATCTTCTGTGTTTCTACATAGCTCTTTAGCAGAGATGACTTTGAGGAATCTTCCTCCCAGCATGCTGCTGATTAACCATCAGCTCTTGCCTGGGTTCAGGTGGGCTACTGAAGGTTACTCAGTAATTACTGCAAGCGAGGAAGACCAGCCTAAAATGTGCATGCCTGCTAGAATATCTTTAAGAAGTTGGTGGCAGTGGTGGCTTTGACAGGTATCAGTTCATTGCAGGGAAAGAACAAAAAAACCCCTGTGGAATATGTATGTTTAAAAACAAAAGACTTTTAAAATTTATTTATTTATTTGGGCTAAATTGAAGGACACTGAATATTTTGGCCCAGGAAAGTATCATTAAACTATACAAAATGACAAGAATAGTACCTCCTTACTCTTTCAGTACTAAAAATACAAAAATTCCAAAGGAAAAAAAGATTTGCTGGGGTTTTAGATTAAATCTGAACACCTTCCCACAAAGTGAGGTAGGCAAATATCTCTAAGAAAGGTGAAGGTCACCAATGAGCTGTGAAAGTTTTACCCCACGGCTGAAGTGCATTTTGTATCCCATATAAACACGGCCCATTGGCGTGTTTAACAGAGGAGCTGCAAAGCTTGATTTCAGTCGGACAAGCTGGTGTGATGGTGATAGCAGCAAAAGGCTATTTTTACAGTTTGGAAGAGTCATTGTTGCCTGGCTGTGCTTGGGAAAAAGTTCTAAGTCTGAAAATGACCAGCTTTGCCACCACACCAGTGTAACCTCCACTCGTTTTTCAAAGCCTGTGTTACTTCCATTGCGGTCTGTTTTCCCCATCCATCCCAACCTATGGCTCTGGTTACACTTTTGCTTTCCTCCAGGTGGCAGCTGCTGAAATCATCCCCACTCACCACCTAGAAAAGGGCTTTTTTCCAGCCAGATCAAGTCCTTGGTCCTCATGGCCTCATGAACGTCAGCTCTAACGCAGGGAAGGCATGGCTGACTGGAGCAGTCTCTGGGTGCAGGGTTGATTTCTGCCATGGCCTGAGAGAAGAGTAACAGCAATAGGTTTGTCCTTGGGAGCTGAATGGCAGAGGAGATGTTAGGGACACCCAGCAGCTGTGCCCAGTGCATGGCCACCAAGGGCAGGGACAGCCTCCTGCGCCTGCTGGGCACAGGGACTGCCTGAAGCCTAGCACCCCAAAGGCCTTGCTCCGAGGGATGCTAGGCAGAGGGGTGGCATGCAGGGTTGTGGCAGGCAGGGCTGCACATGGGGGGCCCCGTCACCTCCATGTCACAGTGCCACCACCCAGCAACACAGCAGTGACCATACCCCAGGGCAGCACAAAACTGTCATCCTCCTATGTCCCGCTGCCAGCCTGCCCAGCTTTGCCATTGGGACAGAGCTGGCCTGGGGGCAGCCCGAAGACATTCTAGGGGAACTCCTTGAGGAGTTGGTGGAATTACTTGGAAGGGGATGAGGGAGGAGGACTTGAGGCTGGATGAAGCTACTAGAGATTCTCCACTGCAATTCCAGCTCCCAGTAGGGCCACACTCAGAGCTCATCTGATGGACTGAAATTGTGCTTCAGCCTTTGGGGAACTGACGCAAGCTCCTCAGGAGATGAGAATAACCACCAGCCCCTGGAGGTGCCCAAGGCTTTTAAGGTTTTTCAGATGGATAGCAGTGACAAGACCAAGGGAATGCAGTCTTGGCACTTGAGGAGCACTGCAGAGCTCGCTGCCCTCATTGCCTGCAGAGCCAGCGGCAGCAGCCACCATAAGAAATGGGATGCACAGATGTCCCAGCACGCTCCTCAAGTGCTTTGGAGCTCCCACTGGTGTCCTGCCAGGCACAGGAATAATTCTTGCCCCCTACGTCCATCAGGCCGGGACCATTTTACTACTCTTGGCTTGAGATGGCTCCAGGCTGAGGGAGGAAAGAGGATGGGCAGTGCTAGTATCTTCCTGGGAGGTGTGACCAGCCTGTGGGACAAGGAGGCAGGTCTTGCTCACATGCTCAGGGAATAGTCGATCACCAGTTCTGGGGTCAGGAAGGAATTTTCCCCTGGGGCATATTGGCACTGGTCCCCAGGGGTTTTTTGCCTTCCTCTGCAGCATGGAGCATCACCCCCTGTCAGGTCTCCTCTGGTCCATTTTGACTAGGTTACTGCCTGCTGCTCATGCACCATGAAGATGGCCTCTTGTGCCCTGCAGCTGAGGGGAGGAAGGCTTTTTTTTCCCCCAAGGTGTGCTAGCAAGTATCACCAGGGGTTTTTTGCCTTCCTCTGCATCACTGAGCACAGCCTTGCCAGGGCTCCTTTGGGCCAGTTTGGCCAGGTGCCTGCTGCTTGTGCTCCATGAAGGTGGCCTTCATGCCCCACATCCAGGGGGAGGAAGTTTTCTAGACTCCCAGGGTGGGCCCCAAAGTTGGCCCCAGGGGGTTGCTTCTTGTCCTCTGTAGCATTGAGCACAGCTCCTTGCCAGGGCTCCTCTGGGCTATTTTGGCTCGGTTCTTGCCTGCTGCTCTTGCACCACCAAGGCTCCACTCATGCCCCAGCACTCTCTGGCTCTCTTTCCCAATGCAAGTTTGCAGCAGCAGCGAGCTCTGCTCTTCCTTGGCTGCATTTCCCCAGGGGTTCTGGCTTGTGCAAAAGGACTCCAGGCTTACTGCGTCACCAAGAGCTGCCACTTTCCAGCTCTTGCTATATGTAATACAAGCGCTGGGCAGGCACAAGAGCACTTTTCATGCATTGCTGGCCAAGAAGCGCACAGGAGGAATTTTTTGAAGGCAAAAAAGTATGATTGTTATCAATAGGTATAATATTTTTGAAAATGCCCCATGGTACCACAAACGTCGTTGTCGTCTTCTTTTGTGTATGATCAGTACTGATCCTCAGTCTTCAAATTCTCGGTCTTCAGGAAACAGGGGCTGCTTGGCCTTTTCTGTAGCTCTGTGACTTGCCTTTGCCAGACTGCAAAGAATGTTTTTTCAAGCTAAGCCAAAGCTAAATATCAGTCTGCTTCTGGCTACATGTGCACATCGTGTTAATGTTTGCGAGCATCAGCTCTGAAACAGATTCAGAAAAATAAAATAAAATAAATAAAATAAAATAAAATAAAAATATCTTGTTACCACTTGTAATCTTTCTGATTTGTGCCTTTGAAAGTGTTTTCAGAGCTGGAAAACCCATGGCATTTCAGACAAATAATTGTCTCATTGTTACTCATCTCCATCGTGAGTGCAGGGAATAGACTAAACTAGACTAGACTAGTTGTGCAATATTATGCCTAGCGTTATGGATGACCAGCTATGACCGAGGTTTGAGGGGTCCATCCAGGAGAGTGGCTATCTGCAGTGCAGGTCCTGGGCCCATCCAGGAGACAGGGTCAGAGATGGACACACAAGATGGCTCATGCAAGGACTGGGCCCTTGGCAGGAAACGGTGTGGGTGGGGGCCTCAGGGAGACCTGTCCCAGCCATTGAGGGCTATGAGCACCCCCAGGACCCCAGCAGAAGTAGACCTGCACAGCTCATATACTCTCCTTTAGACATTTATAGTTGGCCACTTTGGAGGCACAGTACTGGGCTAGATGGACCTTCGCTCTGAGGGAGTACTGTTCTCATGCTCTTTTGTTTTATTAGCTTTTTCCAAGGGAAACAACTCAGGCATCAATGGATCAAGGGAAGGCACTAGATATAGCTTCTCTGGATTTTAGTAAGGCTTTTGATACTGTCCCTCACAGCATCCTTCTGGACAAGTTGTTCAGCTGTGAGATGAACAGATACACAGTGCACTGGGTGAAGAACTGGCTGAGGGGCAGGGCTCAAAGCCTTGAAGTGAATGGGGCTACACCTGGCTGGTGACCAGCGGAGTTCCTCAGGGATCAATTCTATTGACAGTTCTATTCAATCTTTTTATCAATTATTTGGATGCAGGAGTTCAATGCACCATTAACAAGTTTGCTGATGATACCAAACTGTGTGGTGCTGTTGACTCTCTTGAGGGATGAGAGGCCTTGCAGAGGGATCTAGATAGATTGGAGCACTGGGCAATTATCAATGGCATGAAATTTAACAAGAACAATGGGGGATTCTGGGATGGAGTAATGCTGGGCATAAGTATAAATTGGGAGAGGAGTAACTGGGGAGCAGCCCTGCAGAAAGGGATCTGGGGGTGCTGGTCGACAGCAGGCTCAATAGGAGTCAGAAGAGTGCCCTGGCAGCCAAGGGGCAAACCGGATCCTGGGGTGCATCAAACACAGAGTAACGAGCCCATCAAAAGAGGTGATTGTCCTGCTGTATTCAGCGTTGGTATGGCCTCACCTTGGGTATTGTGGGCAGTTCTGGGCCCCACAGTTTAAGAAGGATGTGAAGGTCCTTGAATGTGTCCAGAGGAGGGCAACAAAGCTGGTGACAGGGGTGGCAGGAATGTCCTGTGAGGGGCAACCTCATGGCTCTCTACAGCTTCCTAAGGAAGGGAAGTGGAGAGGAGGTGCTGGTCCCTTCTCCCTGGGATCCAGTGCCAGGACATGTGTGAGAGGCTCAAAGCTGCACCAGGAGAGGTTCTGACTTGACATTAGGAAACATCTTTTTACCAAGTGGGTGCTCAAATGTCGGAACAAGCCTCCTGAAGAGGTGGTCAATGCCCCAAGCCTGTCAGTGTTTGAAAGGCAATTTGGACAATGCCCTTAATAACTTGCTTTAACTTTTGGTCAGTCCTGAACTGGTCAGAAAGTTGGATTTGATGATTGTTGTAGGTCCCTTCCAACTGAATTACTCTATTCTATATCTAATGCTGTACATCTCATCTGATTTCAGATGTCTACTTTCAGATGGGAGGAATTGTGCCCTAAAAGTGCCTCTTTATTCCCAGTAAAAGTTAGTGCCCTTTAAACTCAGATGTAGATACATATCAGAGTTGATCAGAGGAATCCCATACTTGGTAATTTGAATCGCCAGTTTTAACAATGATATAAGCAGTAAGCTTCTATTTTTAAAATAGTGATGCTTAAATTTGTTCTCCATTTTTTTCTTACTGCCTTTCCTATAAAAGGTTCATTTTCATTAGTTAGAATAGCAATTAAAATAAATGAACATTTCATGCTCAGTTTGGTACTTTTTTTTTAGCCAAAAAGGACACAACAACAAGGACATCTAGAAATATTTATTTAAGCAATTAAATAGTTTAATGTTTATCCAGTTTCTCAATGTTAACATTTCCTCATCTTAAGAAATGGCAAATGAAGCATTTCTTATTTACCTAATTTCAGTTTTTACTGGGGATTTTATCAAGCTGCATTAGGTGGAAACTGTAACTTGGCTGTTAATGGTCAAAAACTAACATTATTAATTTTAGTAATTTACTTGTCAGAAGGCATGGAGCAGATAAGAAGACAACTTATTAAATCATTGTTTTGCATGTGAAATTAATAAAGCTAGTGACTCTATGAAAGAAGCAGTAACTACAGTTAATAACACAGTCATGGTGTTTAAGACTCGTGTAAGGTAATCTTTGTCCTCGGAAGAATTTCTGAAAGTGTCCAGTTAGCTTAGTGCCCAGCTGGTTTCATAGTAATCATTGAGGGATGAAGTTGATGGGAATCACACACTCTGAAACCTTTGTGTCTTCTCATGCCTTTCAAAAGTGGGTGCCTTTCTCCAAGATCTGGTCCTGGTGGAGGATATACTCTGATGGTTTCAACAGGCAGATCAATTTTCTTTCTTTTTTTCTTCAATTGTCTTACACAATGCTCAGCAGTGCAAATGAAGTAAGGATTCTTCCTGCTCCTGTGAGCTAACTTAAATGCTCAGGGAAAATTCAGGCAAACTTTTTTTTTTTTTTTTTAATGTACACCAGAGTCTGAAAGTGCTTTCAGTCAGGAGAAATGTAAATATCAGAACTTGCTCAATTGCAAAGACCCAAAATAATGTAAATATTTAATGTAGTGCATTATTTTGCAACATATTTATAAGGTGAGCTGACCTCAAAAGTTTCCTTAACTACATATAACTGAAGAATAACACCTTTTATCTCATTGGAGTTTCAGGAGAGCTCATTGATTCAGAATATTTTTAAAGTGTACATAAACAGTTTTCAGGTATTAAATCTTGCCCTTAATGTAGGGTGTTATAAAATCAAATGTAACTTTAAGCAGGCCTATTTTTAATATAAATATGTTTAAATAGGAAAAAATACTAGCTGCTACAAAGCAGCAAATGTTATCCATCCTGTTAGAATTGTCTAAAAATGCACCAGTTTTATAGGTTATTTTGGCTCATGGAAATTTAATAGGCTGGCTGAGGTTGGTGATGCTGATAGCCTGTGTCCTTCCATCCAAGGGACTAAAGGTCTGGTAGTTAGACGGTGAGTTTGGTGTGGGTATTTCAAGTGGGGATTCTGATCCAGGTGAAGTCCTTAGAGAGGCCACTTGTTGCCTCGGCCAGGAAAATAAGGAAGTGTTGTGGGAGCTCATAGACTGGCCATGAAAAGCAGAGGCTGTTTCCTTGATTCGTGGCGGGATCAGAATCCCATCTTCTTGGCAGCAAGTTGGTGACCAGGTTGGAAACCAACCCACATCTTCATTTGAAGAACAAGGAAATTCTTTATGAGAATCTCGGTAGCTTGTGGAAGCAGGTAGGTGCAGAGTCTACCTGTGCGTTGTTTCTGTGACTGTGGCTTGCCTCTTCAGCCTATGCCCTCTGCCATCCAAACTCATCCTCATGACCTTCTCCCCCCTCCTCCACCTGCAGGGAGCAGCCTGGGCAGTGGGTGGTGCAGCAGCATCAGCCGGGGGCTCTCTAAGATCCTTGTGAAGCAGGGAAGAGAGGTATGTAGGGTGGAGAAGAGGATGTGTAGGTCATGGAGAAATCTACCACCAGTTCATATTTCCTTTACAGAGCAGAAGCAGCATTGGTAACACCTAACATAGCTCGGTCACAATTGTCCCCATGAAGCTTGATTCACCTTTTACACTGCTAATGCGACAGCAGGCCAAGAGGACGATGGACGCAAGGTGAGTTGTTCAACAACCTCCGAGTCTCCTCCTCAGCTGCAGTATCAGTTGGGGTCTTCACCCTGGGGGCTGTACTTCCTTGGGAAAGGCCGAGAAGATTGTTATGTCTGGGGAAAATACTGCTTTTCTTTGCAGACAGCTCTCTTTAAGAGAAAGGTGTTTTGAAGAAAAGTTAAAACTCAGCACATTAAGCCTGCCTCAAATGGATGTGTCACTTTTATTGGAATTCTAATTAAATGTAGACTCATAAAAAAGTATACCTTCCCAATTTAAATATGGCTGGCTCTCATGTCTATACGATTCCAAAACTTAACGACGACAGATTAATGACTAGGCTGAAAGTCTGTCATAACCTGGTAGGATAAAGCTAATCCAAATCGACTATATGCTATGATTTTATGACACAAAGTTATTGAAAAGTACAAGAATAATTCAGTGGAAATATAATAGAGGAAGCATTTTCTGAGCTCTGGCACTGTGGCACAGCCTGCCACCTGATATGGTTGGTTAGAATAGCAGGTCTAGAGTAGTAACACATTTTTATGCTACTTTTTAAAGAAACTGTGGCTCAAGTAGTCCATCACTGAAATTCATTCTGAAAAAAAGCGTGACAGCTTTGGCAGTTACAAATCAGAGGTGCCTTGTTTAACTGGGTGACACTAATTATAGGTAAGAGCTCTATAAACACACTCCTTTGTTCTCTGGAAGCTGGACAACATATAATAAAACTCTGGCATAACAAAAAATGTCATCTACAAATAAATAGAAAATAACTGCACTTGTTTAATTTGACACAGATAAGAAAAAAAGTTAGGACAACCTAAGCTTATTTTTGAGGCTTTGTTTTTTCTTTCAACAATGCTATTGTAATTGTCTTTGGAGTACCTCTGTCTGTGGTATTCTGTGGTGTAACTTATATACAGCATCAGCACTGATCCAAGCCAGTCAGCTTTGTCAATTCAAGGTAGCAATTTTGGTCTATATCTCTGTCCGCTTTAGGCTGGACTGAGGTATGGTGCAGATGCTTGGGCTAATGACCAAAAATCAGAGGCAGCATAGTCATGTCAGCATTCTGTTCTGCCTAAGCCAATGCATCCTAGTAAGAGGTTGGACTCACAGCTTATGTGCAGTTTCAGGACAGGGCTAGGATCCTTGAACAGGTTCTGTGCCCCTCCATACAGACATACCAGCTAAGTTATCGCTAGCTGGGTTTGCCTGCCGTGTGCCTTCCCATTGGTGTTAAGCGATGTCACATGCTTACTTGGAACTAAGTGTGGACAAGTATAGCTGTCTGTTGGTATAGAGAGATCGGAGTTTAAGGAACAGAGTAGTTAATTGCAAATATTGTATAAATTACAGGTCAAATTAATCTCTACAGTCCTATATGTGTGAAACCTCCAGGAAGCCCATCTATGGTATTTATCCAGACCTCTCTGTAGTTGGTGGAGGGAGTGGTGCTTTTCAAGAGGATGAATTGCCACACAAGTAGTAGACACCTATGCTGTGTTGTGTTGCTGTTGCAGAACAGTTTTTTTGTTAATTTGAAAATGCCTGAAGTATTGTAGGTCCAACAAGCTTTGTCAATACTTTGTACACCATTAATGACATCAGGCCTTAATATATTTCAGACGCTATAGTACAAGTGATCTTTTAAATACTGCTATACTGAGTATGAATGAAGAACCAAAAAAACCAATCTAAAATGTAGAGGTGTTCTGGTTTGTGATTAGGAATATGTGTTCTGTATAGCAGAAGTATGTCTGGGATGGGTGAGAGAAACGCATGTGGTGGAGGTCAGGGTGGTGGCTGAGGCTCCCTTGGCAGGTGCTGAGGCACTGCAGTGCTGAGCACAGCATGGGCACCTGTAGAACAGGTTGGAATTTGCCTGTGAGGCCAATGTTTCATCATCCAAATGTGGAGTGAGGGAACAGGGATGCTGCTCTCGTTCAGCCTTGAAAGCCTGAGTTTAAACCATTTCTTAACACTTCTACAGGTGGGCTTATTCCAAGTCACTGTGAAACACCTCCCACCCCACCTCAGATCCACCTCCCATTTGCTGGGTTTCAGAAATCTACCTGCTTGTTTTGCCAATTGACGGGGTTAGCACAAAGGACACAGGCACCAAATTAAATAAGTTAGCATATTTTTACTTATGTTTAAAGTGATAAAGAGAAAAATAATACAGTGAAAATAAATTAAAGCAAGATGAGGTAAAGCAGCAAAATAATAAGCGAACTACTATAGCAAGCATAAAATAAGGTAATGCACCTAATCATTACCACATAGAGTTAGCAATAGTGATTAAGAAAGGTACATCACCAATTGCCCTGTATTACCATCATCCAGATCCGCAGTCGCTGGGGAGGCCAGTTGCAGCGAGGATTTGGAGAAAACCTTCCCAGCAATTGGGAATCTCTATACAGTGCGTCCACTATATAGATGAGGCTTCCAAATTTCCCTGCAAACGGTCCCCACTTTTATAAAGTTAAATAAACAATTTTATATCTTAAGCTGCGAAAAACATCTGGTGTAGTTTTTTTTTTCTTTGTTAACTTTTTCCCGCAGTTGGCCAGAACCTGAAAAAAAGTTAAGAAGAAGTAGAGGTATCTGGCTATCCTTGATTATGCGTCTCTCAACAAAGCCTGTCACTGCCCTGCTACGTTCTGTCACGTGGAGGTCTGTTTGTCGGTTTGAGATAGGTATATCTCTTTTTGGCGAGTGGGGCTACTGTTACACAACTACTATTTTACAGCAAGCGTCACAGCAACGCTCTATAAGCATTACAACAGAAGCTTTTATAAACTGGCATATATTCATAAGGTAACACATTGCATGTGTGATCAACATTATACATATTAGGTATATTGTTAGGTTGTGAGGCTCACCTAGAGGTCAGCTTTGGTTCAGGGCCTCACTGCTCAGGCCCTAGTATTTCACTGCTGCTCTCAGTGGTGGTGCTGGAGCAGCATGTCAGCAGGCAGTGGGCTCCTTCGACACGGTGGGTTTTATGAGTGTGAAAAGAGGTGGCTGTGGGCTATGAGATTTTTACAGTCAACCTCAGAGGCTGGTTTATCCAGGGTAGTTTTCCTGTGTCCTTTTATTCCAAAACCCATCCTATAGGCTAAGTTGTATTTTAATAATTTGGGGCAACATATTGTAACTGCTCTCTTGTAAACAGCATTGAGCTCCAACGTTCTGGATATTTTCACAAGACATATTGGCATCAGTCATAACTCCAGGATTGTGCTGCTGACACCACTGTGGACAACAGTAGCAACATTTCCTCTCCCTCAGCTTCTCCTTTCTGCCTCCCCAAGACACCTCCCATGGCCCCTTTCTCCGGGCTTTGCACTGAAGAAGCGAGCCCCAAGCCTGGTGGAGGCGGCTCGGGGCCCGAGCGCGGCCCAGATGTGCCGGGGGCCGGCGGTGCGGGGAGCGCCGGCAG
>NW_010131499.1:0-17807 GCF_000699245.1 Pterocles gutturalis | reverse complement strand
TCCCATGACTTCCCAAAGATGATGGAGATATGGGTATATGTCTTTCTGGGGATTTGTGGTACCTTTGCTGTGTTATAATATGTTTTTTGTAGACATGATGTGTATTGTTTTGCATATGTATTTGCTAACTTGTATCCCTATCATTGCAAGAGGTTTTTACTTAATGTAGTTACTTGCTGAGTATTTGTTTCAGGTATAACTTGGGTGCTGGTATATCGAACAGACAAATACAAGAGATTAAAGGCTGAAGTGGAAAAACAGAGCAAGAAATGTAAGTACTTTTCAGACATTAGAGAATGTGTCTTGCTGTTCCTGTTACATGCTGCTTTAGCAGATGTAAAATTGGAGTCTGTGCTCTGATCTGCTGCCTCTTCTGCTAAGGAGGAGAATTTTATTCAGCTTGGATTTTATAGGAGCCTAATTTTACAAGATACACAAATGTATACTGAGAGGACTTATTTCTGTCCTTAATTCCTGTCTTTAGCTGGAGGGAAGGTTAATACAAAAACGTGTTGCGTTGTCTGAATTGCCCTTCCTCTTGATGGAGAACAGGAGGGAGTAGGAGATTGGTAGTGGCATTTCTTTTCTGAACATGAGTAAGCAGTGTCTGTAGATGTAGATTCCTTCAGATGCATGAAATAAGTTGAGAGATGCAGTTTCTGCTTTTTCAAGGGCAGTGGAGAATTTGAGACCTGTAGTAAGAAAGAACTAGGCATAATGAATGCCATGAGAGGAAGCATTATACTTAGTAAAAGTGATGATTAATGGAGGGGGATGAGTAAAGACAAAGTCATGATAGAAAGGTCTGAGCTATCAGCTGTTATAACAATAAAAATAAATTATACTAGTGTAAACTGGAAACAAATAGTATTGATTACGAAAAAAAGTCCCAGGTTAGTTCCATAGAGATGAAGTATGAGATGCCTGGGAGGGGTTGAACAAAGGATGAGAGAGGAAGGGAAAAGGGAGCTGAGGATGAGCAGTCAGAAGACAGGCATCGGATATTAAGAGGAATGGTAAACAGTCTGAGCATGGAGTGTTTCAATGGACGTGTCTGTTTCAGAAGCCAAGAAACAGAGGAGAAATTCCGCTGACCTTTCAAACACAATTGTATGTACCCTACACATGTTGTGTGCTGTCTCTTACTGCTGCAACAAGTTGGGCCAAACCTGAGCTAGTTTTACCTTAAAAATATTTCACCATTATGTCAGCGCTCTTAGTGCATGAGATAACAATATTATCAAAGCATGCTTTTTCCAGTCTAGCTTATTTCAGCCTTCCCCTGAGCAAAATAAATTGAAGAAGTACAGTCATGCTTGTGTCACAGCTCTGAAATGAGGGGCTTTTGTCATAGAATCATAGAATGGCCTGGGTTGAAAAGGACCATAGTGATCATCTAGTTTCAACCCCCCCTGCCATATGCAGGGCTGCCAATCACTAAACCAGGCTGCTCAGAGCCACATCCAGCCTGGCCTTGAATGCCTCCAGGGATGTCATCACAGCAGTATTCAGATGGGGATTGCGTCTCTGCCTGCCTCACTTTAGTCCCACTTGGTTGACAAAATCATGTAGGGTAGAATTAGCCCCAGAAGAGCAAGTAGAGAAGTAGTTGAGACCCATCTGAAAATTTAAGAGTTCGTGTCCCAGTGTGTTTGTGCTGTGGAACTCCAAAAGCAGTTAGCAGGGCTTAATCTCTGGGGCTTAATGATTGCTGTGAGAGTTTAATGCTGTTTGTTTTTATAGCTCTCCCTGTATCTAGGCTATAATCTGTGAAGGGAAAGATGTGAGGCTCATGCATCTCAATAAGTTTCTAACCTCTTTGTTTGATTTCCCCACCTCCAACAAAAAAAAAGTAAATTCAAGTAAAGAGTCACTAAAAATTCAGCTTTGATTTTTTTTTTTTTTTCCCCTCCTGTGCTAAGGACATCTGTCTGACCTGATGGTTTACAGATAACTTGCAGAGTGGACCACTTGAGCCACACCTTTCAACTGTTATCTAACACATCTGAAACAGGAAAAAACACATTTGAGACCTTTAAGCTCTCCCATGAGAGTCCTAGCAATCCTTAGGATTTGCAAAAACAAATGGGTTGAGCAGTGTGCTTGAGCAGACATTGTACCTCACAGTCCTTAGTTTCATCTCTTCCTCTCCTCCTGTTTCTATTGAGAGGCACAGCCTTGTCTGAGCCTGCTGCTGAGATTATAGTAAGTGTTCTGAGGTAAATGTAGTGGTAAATGTGCAAGGTTGAAGGCTATCTCTAGAATTGCTGCTGTGTCATGTCATGTATGTTCCCGGGGACAGGTTTGCGAGACTGCCTGGTGGTTATTAGTTCTGCTCAAACCTTAAGAGAATTGGGGCTCTGGAGTTCCTCAGGGTTAGCATAAGGCTCAGCAGTGTTGTCTAGAGTGAAGCTGGGGTCTGGAGCAGCCCTCTTAGGGCTGGGAGCGGTAGGGAGGCCTGAAAAGAGTTAGTGTTCTTCAGTTGGGTTTAGAGTCGGGGGCCATGGAGTTATGTGGACTAAGGGTGGGATGGACTGATTGGGATCCCACAGCTGGGTTTGGCGTAAGGAAGGTTATGGAGAGAGCATTCTGTGAGCACTGGGCGTGTTGTGTCATCTGACACCTCTCTCCCACACTCCCTCTGAGCAGACTTCCCTGTTTTTTCCCCTTGTGCTAGCCTGCCCATCAGAGATATACTTATTATTTGAAAAAACAATTGTGTCTTACTGTGTTGCCACGGAAGAGATGATGTTTAGGTGTCTTGTTTGGGCTAGTGTGGTTTTCATAGCAGTTGTGACTGATTCACATATCACAGGCGTTTCAGAAGCCAGCACTACAAATGCTTGTGTGACTTTAAAGGCTGAGTGTCTTTATTTCACCTGTGCTTTGAAATCAAGGCTGGATCTGTGCTCAGCTAGTACTTACTGTGGGGAAAAAAAAGAGTTCTAATGCCCAGGTCTCTAAGCTGATTCTGTGAGCTAACAAGGAGCCAGGTCTATTCCTTGACAGAGTAGAAATGATACAGATACAGAGTTTAGATTAAAAAACCCAATTTGTTATTAGACCATAGCCATGCTTTATCATCCTCCCTTCTTGTAGTACTCTTGTTATAGGTCTTAAATTGAGATGTCTCTTGCTTTCTATAAAAGCACTTCCTGCTGTCATCAGAAGAGCATTTGCGGGTGAGCAGCCCGTTTACTGTGTTACAAGTTCACTGTGCTGGCTCTGTGTTAGCCTTTTGCGCTGCCGTGGTAGTTGTTTGCAGATGCTTGGTGAGTGTCTGATTTGGGATTTTAGTAACTTTGAGCTTAGGCTCCTACTTTAAAATATTGGAAATGCTTCAGTACTAATTAATTGAAGAATGGAGAGGCTGTGGCTGACTGCTTGGACAGCATTTCCCCTGAGAATGCCTGCCTGTGAAGAAGCAATGTACGAGAACACAGGCTTTCCTGTATTCTGCTTCCCACTGCAGATAATCAGGAGCAGAGCTTGCCACAAAGCGCTTTTCATTACACTTGCTGAATCAAAAGTACTGTCTAGTACTAATGACAAATCAGCAAGGGTAATTTGAGCCAAAATTATCCCCAGAATGCTCAGTTAACAATGTAATGGTCTCTTAACAGAGTTTAAAATTAACCCTTTTTTCTGGTATCTCATCCAGGGTTTTGAGGGTTTTTTTTTATTAAGTCTTTGGTGGAGTCAGCCTTGGTGGTTTATGACTTGTTTCTGAATATGTTCTTAGTCATACCTAATTTGCTTTTGTGCCCCTGTTCTCTAAAGGAATAAGATGTTCTGTGTGGTATGTGGAAAAGGAGTGGTGGTATCTCTATGCAGAAATGATGGAATATCTCTTTTCCCTTGGCAGTGGAAAAGAAGAAGGAAACGATAACTGAATCAGCAGGCCGACAGCAGAAAAAGAAAATAGGTAAGACTAGGAGAGGAGTGTGGTGCCCCAAGAATGGGGGGAAGCTGAAAAACTTATGGAATTGATTATGCTTTCCTTCCTTTCAAAACTGTTTATTTAAAGTGGTACTAGAGCTGGTTCTTGGCCTGATGACTGGAATGTGAGCACTTTTTTGTGTTACTCTTCCAAGACAGAAGACATCTAGGCTCCAGATGGTTTTAGTCAAGTTCAGAGAAGGGCGGCATTGCTGAGAGGAACAGCTCTTCTTGCCAAACTGATTGCTTTTTTTTCTGATTTGATCATTTATATCCATGACTTACTAACTTCTGTTGTCAGAGCACTTTGCTGCAGTGTGCTGCCAGCTTGCAATAGCTGTATGACTGTATGATTGTGATTTTTGTATCTTTCATTTTTTTTTTCCTCATTTGAATGCTTCGGAGCTGAAGGTATTTGCATGTTAACTGTAACTGTGCTGAGATTTATTACAAGTTCGATAAATTAGTTTTGCTCAATTTTAGGTGGCAACTTATTTTTCCATTCTTTTTCTTTGTCAGTAAGCTTAAGTCTTTCTGGGTAGAGGTAACTCTTTAAGTTCTGAACTATGCAAGAACAACATGGTAGATGTTTAATGGATGTGAGCTTTAGGAAGTTCTGTTATCTGCAAAGCTCAGTTAAATTATTACAGAAATTATGGCAGGAACACTTCTGAGAGCTCCAGGGAGTTGGTTTCCTCATTCCTCTGTAACACCAGGTAGCTGGATTAGTCATTTGATCTGTACAAAGCTTGTGAATAATTATAAACATATCTTCAAACAGTTCTTCCTAGGTAAAAACCTGTTATCGTTAGACTCCTAAAGGGACAGGAGCCAAAATTCATTCTCTTGTGCATTTTCAGTTCCTAATCTTGAACAAGCCCTGCATGAGATAAATACTGCTTGGTGGATAAGGCACCTTTTTAATGTTACATGCTGTTGTTACATACGGTTACTTTTGAATGTGTGGCAATGACTTTTTTGCAGGACATCATCCAAGCTATGTTCCTAGCAGAGAATATTTTACTTGTGCTTGGACTAAACTAATAAACAGTAGAATCTGAGGAATTCAGATGCTCCACCAATTTTTTTTTTATACACTGAAATAATCTTGATTTGCAAATGAAAAACAAAGCACAAAGGGACTAAGAACAGAACTTAGGAAATGACCACTGATTTTGTTTGCTGTGATGCTTGCTGGCCAAGCCTAAGATACTTTCACTGTTTTTTTGTTTTTTGTTTTTTGTTTTTTGTTTTTTTTTTGCAAGTGCTGCATAACTTCAGTGTCTCATTTTGTTTTCAGGAGGAGCTGAATTCTTAGTGTTTCTGAAATATCAGGCCCTAAATGTCAAGCTGGACATCCAGAAAATGACTCACAGCTGTTAACTGCTTTTGAAATCTTTGATCCCAGTAACTTATTGGATGTCAAATCACTCTGCAAGATGTAGCATTGTAAAGTCTACCATTCTACTTAAAAAAAAAATAATAATAATGAGCTGAGGCTTTACAAATAAGACACAGCCGTGGTACAGACCTGCCTCAGTTGCCATCTGTTTTCTGCATGGAATAAGGCAGGAGGTGTATGTGTGATATTATTTGGTTACGTAAGGGATGAATCACGCATATGTACAAGTAGATAGGGTAGAAGTTGCATGGGAAGGCTTAATTTAGTGTTTTCTACTTATCAAACTCTTTATTTTTAAGTGTAAAGTGAACCAACTTTAGTCACGTTGTGTCTAAATCGCATTTCACGCTGCTGGAACAGGACACCTTTAGCATCATGGTGCAGCCTTCTGTCATTTCAGCTTAAGGAATGAGTTAGTTAGCTTAAACTTTGCTACTGTTTTCTGTGTCCATGTGCCCGTAGAAGAAAAGACAGGGATGTTCCTAGGAGTCCACCTGAGTGCTGGGTAGACAGCAAAACAAAAACAAAAAACCAAAATAAAGCCAATGTTGTCAAATAAGATTATTGCTGTATCCCTGTATGCTCCCGGTTTGTGTTCCAATAAGCAGACTGAGATTGTGGACTCCAGGGTGCTGCTCATTGACTCAGTCCACTTTCTCTATGCGTCTTCCCAGCTGTATAGCAATGTACTTTAAGGCTGCTTATGTATGAGCTGGGCAGGAATAGACCATTTGTGAGGTGGTAGGACACCCAGAGCCTGTTTTGAGTTTGTAGAAATGAGTGGGAAACAGGTCAGGTATATTGGGGGATCAGAGCTGTATTCTTTATCCCTATGTAACCTTTAGCCCATCTAAATAAATGGTTAGTTATGTAGCAGAGGGAAAAAACAAGTATTTGTGCCAAATGTGATTCCTAAAGAGCTGGCCTGTGGTTGCTGAAATGTCCCAGAACAAAACTCTCCACCTGGGTCAGGAAGCAGGTGTCTGGAAAGTTCCTGTCAGAGGGGATGGTTTGCAGTTAGGAGCGACTGAAAATAGCAATAAGGATTCTAAGAAGTTGGATAGAGGTGTTGCTATTGCTTTTCATAACACTTACTGCTAGCCCCTAAAGCAGGATAATTGTTGAGCTTATGTGCTGTGGGCCTCGTACTGAAACTTCGGCAGGGATCCACTGGATGACTCGCATGCTGGATCCCCCCTGTCTGTCCTTCTGTATCCCCTCTCTCTTCACTCACACTGTTCTTTGGACATCCTTACTTCAGCTAGGTGTTGTTTCCAAGGCCTGGCTGTGCTTCTGGATCCTCAGTGTGAGAGAAGCACAGTGGATGTGGGACAAGAAAGGTGACAGGTAGTGGATAGTGGATAATGCTCAAGGCCAGAGCACTTCTCCAGTGAGGGGCATGGTAAATGCCAGAAAACTGTGTGCTTTTGAAGCTTGTGGTGACTTAAGGACAGATTAAATTTTTAATTTAGTATATGAAAGTATTAGTTGCAAAGCATAAGTAATATACGCCTTACTGAAAGTCATGTAGAAAATTTCTTCTCTGTTTGGAGAATCTTTTAGGTGTGTAAGGGTCCTAAATTCATTACTAAGACAAGCATGATGTTAGCCTTGCTGAGGTGTAGCTCCTGGCTCTGTGTATGGTTTCGGAGTCCTTTCTGATACCTCCAAAATGAAATCCCTTCTTATGTAATGTATTTATTATAGTGAGCCTGGCGTGCAGCAAATTGTCTTCTCTCTTTCAGAAGTGTGATACAGAGGCGCTGTCTCTGTTTTCTGACAACACTGTTCATGCTACTGTGCTAGTTGGTTAACAAATTTGGCTTTCTGTGCATTTCTTTCAAAAGTGCTGAATGTGTGATTCCAGCCTCCTCCTCTTTTGTGCCTGCTTAGCCACATGCTGCTGTGATGGAGAAGCAGTTGGCTTTGTACAGTTTTCCACTTTCTACTGCCTGGCATATAGAGAGCTGGAGTTGGTTTTGGAAGTGTTATTTGTTTGGAGAGCCAAGGTTAAGTCTTCCTGGAAATGAAAACACTCTGGTTTCTAGGTTGGTATAACTGATTATAACTGTTCTTGTTTTTGTTTTTCCAGAGAGACAAGAGGAGAAATTGAAGAATAACAACAGAGACTTGTCAATGGTAAGAAAATTAAAGCCAGTTCCCGACTGCTGAAGGTTTCAGTCAGCTTTCCAACAGAAAGACTTTGTTCAATTGGCAGACATAGCAGCTTTCCATCCTGACAGGTACTTCTGGATAATCTCAATAGCTACAGATTTTAGTATGAGCCACAGAGTTCTCCAGCAGTTACTGCCTCATCTCATGCCCAACCTTAGCTATTTTAATCTTTAGAAGCCTTCATGATGTTTTCAAAGTAGAATTCATTGTCTGACTTCTTTTAAATTCTGTCTTCATAATTATCCCCTGATGATTGGTTATATAGGTTTAAGGAAAAAAAAAAAACAAACCTGTGAAATGTAATAGGACAACTCTTGAGCACTTCCTTCCCCCGAAGCAACTCTTCACATCAGTTGTCCAATCTGTGGCTGCCTTTGTACCCTGCAGTTGACCAAACTTCTCTTTGGGAGCTCTCTACTCTTAACAATCCCTCTGGCCTTCTGGGTCATCTTTTTTCCTTCTAGATTCTAGTGATGCTGTACAAAGCCTGTTTTTAAGGGTGTGAGCTCCCTCAGTGTAGCCCATTTTTTATTATCTCTGACCTTTCTGCTTGCAGGTTCGGATGAAATCCATGTTTGCTATTGGCTTCTGCTTCACTGCCTTGATGGGAATGTTTAACTCCATGTAAGTACCAACTTTCTGAATTTTTCTTAAATTTCCATGGTGAATGAAAATCTTCAGGTAATACCTGAAGTATTACAGTGATGGAGTCCCTCCAAGAACCATATCTAATCTGTATAAAGTGGATCAATATTTGATCTAAGATGCGGTTCTTTGGTCACCACACACGTTCTGCTCAAGAAGGAACGCCGCGTGCTTAATGCAATCAAATTGAACAAATTGCATTTAATCTAGACACAGCTTTAACATCCTTTCTGCTTGGGAACATCTTGATTAGGGCAAGTTTGGTAGATGTCAGGCAAGCAGCTACCGTCTTAAGCTTCTTTGGCTTTGCTGTAATAGTGTGACCAAATAATGCTCTCGCAAGCAAAACCAGGTTAGCTCCCTTCCCCTTAGAAATGAGCTATAATCGCAGAGTTTGTTATGCTACTTAAGGTGATCAGAGTCAAGATACTAACAAGTTCAGGCATGGGCTCTAATGTTCCTTTGCTTTAAAAACGTATCACAAAATCACATGACCTGGCATATGTCTAGTTAAAAAAAAACACACCCCAAAGACAAAAAAAAAGCCCAAACTGGTTTGCACAGTTATATCCAGGTTTTTTCAGACATGCAAAACTGAAAGACTCTGCTTGACTCTTAAAAAAACTTGATTCAGTCTTGAAATGTGGACATCCCATCGACTGTTAAATCTTCAGATTGATGTGAATGTGGTTAGTATAACCTTTGTGAGGCTGCTTAATGTCTGGGCAAGATATTTGACCTGCACACAGGATTTTATGTTCTTGGGCACCCAAACTTTTGGCCTCTGTGCTGACAGTCCCCAGGATACAGTCAATTGTTATTTTACTGCAGATCTGTGGGTGGGTAAATTGCAAACGAGGGTAACGTAATAATGGAGCTGCCACTCTGTGGCCTCTTTATTCAGCTTAGTCAGACTTCAGCATCTAGCATTCTCCGGAATGAAACTGAGCAGAGGAACACAGCCCTAAAGGACTTTAAAATTTGGGTACAGTCTTAAGTCATTGGTGTCTTATTGAACTGCAGCCCTGAGTGGGGATGAAGGTGTGTTTTGAGTCATGTGCCCACCAACACAGTGTCCATGGGGGACTGACAGTGCTACACCTGAGGCATTCAAGTGCTTGCCTGGCTCTCTGGGTGCAACACAAACACCACCACCACCACCCCAAAACAAACTGAAAAACCCCACCTTACTCTGCATGCTTTCCTAGAGTGGGGAGAGGCAGTTCGGAGTATGCTATGACTGAGAAGTGTTACAGGATTGTAAATTAATTGAGAGCTTTAGGGGGGAGTTGATTTTGGTTAAATCCTGTGTGGCTCCTGCTTCTATAGATATTAACCTAAATATCAGTTCATTGGTTTCTTCTCCTTCAAGATCACCAAGCTGATTTGTCCTGTTCCTCTTTTGAGGATTCCTGCCCACAGAGACCATGCTACAAGCCACAGAGTTGACATGAAGTTAAAGGAAAGTTCTTTCCTTTAACTGTCTCTTTCTTTAGGAGGAACCTGAACGCAAACAGCAGGAGTATCCAGAGATCTCACTGGTTGTTTGAATTGAAATAGCTTTCTTGCTCTTAGCTGAGCCTATTGAATTAAAATCTAAAGATTTGTCTGTCTTGCCCTTGGGGCTAGATAGTTAGATTTTTGCTCCTGGTCTTGGTACAAGGTAGCTGGTGCATTTGTATCTGAATGGCAGCGGGCTGTACTTGCACTGTTTGAAGCTGATAGAATGGTTTGATGGAGCTGGTTCTCACTTACGTACTGTCATTCTCTTGACATGGCATAAAGAGGAGCTGCTTGTCTCAGGAGGAGAGTACTTCAGTTATGAATTCAGGAGGCTCCCTCTGGGAAGCTGCTACTGCCGGGTTATCCATGGAGGCACTGTGGGTGTGGTATGAAAAGGAGGAAAAGGCTGGCTGAGACCTGCAACGGCCATAGCCTCATTTGCTTGCCTTTCCTTTTCTTGAATGAGTTCATTGCTCAGAGGGACAAAAGGAGCAGGAGTTGCATGGAAGTAGCATGATCTGCTGCCCTTTGGACAAGTAGACGCTGCTGCTCCGTGGTTGGGCGCCTCACCTCTGCCAAGTGCCAGCTTAGCCAAAATGGAAATTACCCTGATGACTGGCTCTCTTCCTTAGAGTGCCAGTAGTAATGGGGCAGTGGGGTGGACCATGCTAGAAGGATATGCCAGTGTCGGGAAGGTTAAACCCAAAGAGCAGAATTACTGTGATGACTTAAAACATATGCTAGGGCAGCAAGATCTGTGGTTGTGGTGGCCTCCAAGCAGATGGGATTTCTCCTGGGAGAGAAATTGGCTTCTGTGTGTCTCAATTTTCTCTTGTCAGAAACTTTTTAATGCAATCAGTTCTCAGTCTTACTGAGTTGTGCATTTCAGTACCTCTTCGTGATAACTGTGAAAACCTGCTGGAACTAAAAGCAGGTACCTCAGGGTGCTACTGCTGAAGAACTTGTCATTCTCACAGCATGAATAACACAGAATTTTAAGGCACTGGGGGATGTTACAGGGAGATAAACATCCGTTCCTAGCTCTTTTGCCAAACTGCCTGTGAGATGTAAACAAAGTTGGCGTGTGTTTGAGCTGTAGCTGTGTGAATGCATCTCCACAGGAAAGAACGCTCATTTAGGATCTCTTGAAACAAGAAACACCTGTTAGAAAATCAGTGCATGCAGAGAAAATAACATCCAGATATGCACATGCTGATGAGGCATCATACGCACTTACTTCAAAAGATTGGGTTGACTGTCTGGGTTGGGAGAAATCTTTGCAAACCGGCCAGAATTCACACTCTGCCTGATGCCCTGGAATGTGGACCTGGCAGAGTTCCAGGAGCAGGACAGGCTGCTTGGAATATGTGGTATCAAGCTGCCTCTGCACTGTCTTTGTCTTCAGAGCTAATGCAAACAAAACTGGTATTAAAAAGCATTCTGTCAATGGCTCTCTTGTGCTAAGAAGTATAGCTGCTCTAGGAAGGGAAAAGGTGTCTTTGGTTTATGCTCTGCTTAAAGAAATGCTCTTTTGCTTAAAGCAAGGTATCCATCTTCTTGCACTAACTGCAATATAGCAGGGTGACAGTCATCCATTTTTTATGCAAGTGCTGACTGTGTTGTAGGAAGTACTCTGCTAAATTTGACTTTTAAATAAAATGCATCAATAAACTGCAAAACACCAACCAAGATTTTATGAACCAACAGCTTGTCCAGCTGATCACCTGAATTGCTATGAAAGACTTTGTTTCTGACTCTGGCAAAACTGTTATTGAGGGAACCCTACTTACCCTGTGGAGACTTGGTGATAAAGGGCTTTGGGAGAGGTGTATTTAGCTTCCTTGGTGTAGTGCATGTAGAGGTTGGCTAGAGAAGGCAGCATGGCTCTGGTGGCCTGTTGAAGATGCTGTCTTGTTCTTTCTATAGCCAAAGGCTTTTTTACTGTCTGTAGTTGCGATCCAGTGCTCTCTTTTACAGATTTGATGGCCGAGTGGTGGCAAAGCTTCCATTTATCCCCCTCTCATACATCCAAGGTCTCTCCCACCGCAACCTTCTGGGTGAGGATTACACTGACTGCTCCTTCATCTTCCTCTACATTCTCTGCACAATGTCAATCAGGCAGGTAAGTACACTGCTGTGCCTCTTGTGCTTTCCCTGCTCCAGGTATACATCTCCATTTGTAAAGAGGAGTCTATTATTGCTGTCCAGTTTTGCATGTATAATCTGTTTGTGGTTTCTGTGTTTGCTTTCATTCCTATGCTTTGTATTCAAAACAATTCTAGGTTAGGATCGTAAAAACAGCCACTATTCTGAACCGGTGTGGAATACTTGGCTAGAGACTTGCACCAGGACAGAGTTGGCAGAAATGGGTTCCTTCTATGTGTGTGTCTGATAAGTTTTCATATTGCTATACCAAGAGATTGTCTCTATCAGAAGCCAGTCTAAGTACTGCTTCTTAGTAATTATGACTTTTGCAGTAATATGAGAAAAGAGAGGTGTAGCATCTTCAGGGGAAACTTCCCTGGTGGCTTTCGGTTCTGTAAAGGTTCAGTCAATCCATACATTTGCTAGAAAAATTATAGAGTTAAACCTGTTCTTTTGGGTTTGTCCTTCCTGCTTTTTGCTGTCTGTCTGATTTTTTTTTTTTCTTCAGAGTCTTAAGAACTGTACCTTTGGTGTCAAGTCTCTCCCAGTGATAGGGATGTGACACAGAAGGGTCTGGTATGATAAGCCAAGAGTAGGCTATGCACAGCTCCCCAGCAAAGCTGGTTTGTCCCCTTTTTTTTTTTTTTAAATAAAAGGTTAAAAAAAATCAAGTTTAAATATCAGTTTCCATCATGTTTCATTCATTACCTTTTTGCTGGCACCTAGATGCTTAAAAATTAACTACGGTGACACCATGTATTGCTATAATTTAGTTATACAGATAAAAATAAAAGGCTGTTTCCAATCTTTTTATTTTTTTTTTTTTTAAAAAAAGAGAAGCATCAGTGAGGATAAAGGGAAATGCCTGTTCAGGAGATTTACAAGTAGCTTAAGTGGCAGAATGGCTGGTGAGGACAAGTGAGCCTTTTCAGTGCAACCAGTCTCCTTAGTTTTCCAAATTTCTTCAGAGAGTGCTGGGGATGAGTTAATAGACTCTGGGGGCTGGATGAATGCTGGTGCAACTAGCTGCAAATTATCTGCTCTTCTGTATTTATATTTCCTTTTTCTTTTATTCACTTCCTGAATTCTTGCTGCTTTTCTCCTTGACCGACTTGTTGCTTTTCCTCAGGGCGCGCCAAGCAACTTAGAAAGACTTAAAGAAGATCAGCAAAGGGAAGTGATGTGTTATACCAGCTGCTGTCAGAAGTTTGGATGAGCTTGATGGAGCAGCTTAATAATAGAGAGTTTCTTTAGTCACAAAGTGCATGCTAGGGAATAAAATTCTCCATAGCCCTCTGTATTGAGTGGTTGTTTTGAAATGGATCTGTCTGGTCCTATGTGAAAGCAGCTAATGAATTGTAAAATAATTTATGTTGAAAGGGTCTCCTGGAGGTCATCTGGCCCACCCTTCACTCCAAGCAGGGCCAGCTTCAGAGTACCAAAGGCCAGGGGCTTCCTCATTCTGTTTGCTGCAAGACAAATCTTGTTTCACTTCCCAGAAACTGGAGTAGTGTTTGCTGCTTTGAAATAAACGAGATCTTTTTAGCTCTTAGGATCACTTTCCTGAATTTGTGGGATGCTGTAGTCTGCTGTTCCTTCAGGTAATCTTGTCAGGTGCTGCTCTGTGCTACTCACCTGTTACATGGAGAGTCCCTTCTTTCCAGTGTTGTAGACTATTATATGAAACTCAATAGCACTGTCAGCAAAATCTTTCTGCATCCATTGGGTTGACTGGGGAACTCCCTTGCTGAAAAATCCCCCATGGATTTTTTTTTTGTCCAAAAATACAATTCTTGTGGTTAGTTCTAGTCCTGGGCATTTCCAGATGTTGCCTATTGTGAAATCAGTAGACAGCATGAACTGAGCAGTGGTCCAGTCTGGTTCTGGGCAGAAATGCTGAGCTGTTTGCAGTGGGTTGTGCTTTCAGGACAAGTTCTGGAAAAAAAATGCCCTTGTACTTGAGAGCTCATGCTGATGACCCAGAAATCTCTTTATTGCTTTGGAGAAGGCTGTTTTTGCTCAAAAGTGTTAGATTGCAGTCTTCATAGTGCTGCCTTATCTATGTGGTCATGGTTAAATATATCTGCAGTTCTCCAGCTGTTAGCCAGCTCAGTTTCTTCCTCCTTGCTCTATGGAGGGAAGGGCAGAGAGCAGCCACGCTGGTTTGTGCAGAAGCTAGGAATTGAACCTGTAATTGCTGGCATCCTGCTCTTGGCTTTATTACTATTTGAAGGAACTTCAGTGGTAACAGCATTGGGAAGAGGACTTTGAAGGGCTGTGAGAGGACAGGAGAGGGGAAGAAAGTAATTAAGGGCTTAAAGTGGTGCCAAAGACTTGCTTTTGGTGCTTTCAGTGGCCTTGGAGGTGAAAGCTTTGTGACCCTTTGTATTTATGTATGTGTGCAAAAGGGGAAATCTTGCCAGGTCAGCTTTAAAACAGCTGTTAGCCCAAGGAAGGAGAACTGATGTGGGAATTAGTGTCTGGCTTGATGCTGCTGACACGGGAGGACAAGGAGAGGAGGTGTACCAAAAGTCAGGGAGCAGGTTCTGAACAAAAGAGAGCACATATCCCTCAGCCTTCTCTTAAATCCTGGAGCTGCCTGTGAAGGGATCGAAGGCAGGGAAGAGAGACATCCCTTTGGAGCTCAGAGTAGAGGAACTTGTGTGTGTGTGAAGAAACAGTGACCTGAAGGGAAATGCAGGGGGGTATGTGAGGGTGGGGAGACCAACTGGACCGTGATTAAACTGACATTAGCGGGATGGGCAGTAGCAGCATCAGGCAGTCTCTTCATGTGGTCTTCAGGCATGTGGGGGTGATAAACTCTTCAAACATGGATTGGGAAGCTTGCTGCCTGTGACCTGGCCAGCATCTCCCAAAATAGTCAACTCGCAGTGAGTAACTTCCTTTGCGCTTTTCCCAGCTCTCCCTGGCACGTAAATCCTGTCCCCTAGTTCCTCCTGCCTTCCTGTTTGGAGAGAGGAGTGTTGCTGGGAGAGGCCTTCCAAGGGTCCTTGAGCTGTTTGGTTTCAGCTGGGAAAGTCTGCTGCTGGGCTGGGTGGGAGGCATAATGTCAGGGTTACATCCTCTGTCCCTGCTCCTGTTTCTGAGCTACCAGCCTTCACCTGTGCTGTTTGTGAAGAGGAATATGCTGCTGTTCCTCAGGCATTTGCTGATCTTCATTTCCTTTTCACACATGCCTGAACTGTAGGTTAGGCTGCTTCTCTCTGAAATGTGTTCCCAGTGGGAAAGGGAGCCAGCAATTATCCTTACTGCCAGGAGTGAGCTTTCCCACACAGCCTGAGCTTGGGGCAGGGAGCCACTCACTGCCTTGTCTTTGAGGCTCCTTCTGGGTTTGAAGACAAAAGCAGAAGGAGTTTCTGTCCTTCCTTCAGTTATTTGAGGAGAGTTCAGAAGAGGTCAGATGAAGAATTTGGATCCTTAATCTCAGTCTTCCCTCCCTGCTCCTGAAGGTGATGGTCCTTCCTTGCACAACATGGTACACAGCAGAGAGGACAGGTTTCTGCTGGACCTTGCCCCAGCCCTGGTGTTGCCAGCTGTGTAGATTTTGGGATGGCTGTCCAGCAAAACTTGCTTTTCATTTCCCTTCCACAGCGAGGAGGGGACTCCTGTGGAAGGATAATGCTGGAAAGTGACTGGAGACTTGAATCCACACACAGACAAGCTGTCACCTCTCTTTCTCCTAGAACTGCTCAAGCAGATGGAGCAAACTTTAGCACCACAGTTCTCTTCTCTCTTGATATGACAGGAACAGGGAGGAGGCCCCTTGCTTCCATGGATGCTCTGCTAAAATCTCTCTACTCTGCTCCACGGGTGAGCCAGTAGAAAGCCGGTAGGATCCCGGTTGTGCCTGCTGCTGGCGCTGCAGCACCCTCTGCTGTTGCTGAGTCTGGCTGTTAGCTTCTTTTGTTGTCTCCTTTCTGTCCATCTCTTGGCTAGGGAATCTCTGAGAAGAGGAACCACACAAGGGAGACTCCCACAGTGAAATGCTCTTGTATATTCCGTTGCTGAATGTCAACCAGTGACTGATTTGTGTAGTCCACAATCTAAAACTGATGTAACTCCTTTTCAGGTGTTCCCCTCCTTTACTTTCATGCTTGTGTGTGGGCTGAAACCTTCCTTTCCATAGTCTCCAGCTGAAATGATTTTTTTTTTAACTTAGCTACACTGGAATTATGAAGGTCTGTCTTTCGGTCTGTCTTTCGGTCTGTCTTTCGGTCTGTCTTTCTGTCTGTCTTTCTGTCTGTCTTTCTGTCTGTCTTTCTGTCTGTCTTTCTGTCTGTCTTTCTGTCTGTCTTTCTGTCTGTCTTTCTGTCTGTCTTTCTGTCTGTCTTTCTGTCTGTCTTTCTGTCTGTCTTTCTGTCTGTCTTTCTGTCTGTCTTTCTGTCTGTCTTTCTGTCTGTCTTTCTGTCTGTCTGTCTGTCTGTTTCCATGATCAAAAAGTTCAAGAACTCTGTGACCTTGCTATCTGACCTATCCTGACAGTTATTTTGGACAGGACACTCGGGTTTGAAGAGAATCCTCCTTCCTCCTTTTGTTGTCTCAATAGCCAGGACTCAGCTGGTGACGTGAGGGGGACACAGTTATTTTCTTCTTTCCCTCGCATCAGATGTTCCTGTTCTACCAGCACTGCATGAGCAGCATCTTGAGCTGTAGCTATTTACGATGAAGGATTAAACTGAAAGAACTGGTAGCTCTTTGCAGCTGCACTGTTGCAAAATTTAAAGGGAATCTCACAAAAATCAAGAGAAACATCCAACTTAAATATTCTGCTGTGAGATTTTTAGCTAATGCCTGGCTCTGCTACTTAATTCTTTCCTTGTTTGTCATTTTCCACTGAAGCACCCTGCTCAGATGCAGATGAGGTCATCTCAGTCAGTTTTCGAGTTTTGCTGCATGTGTCCTGTTATACCGCGTGTTCCTACCAAACCATTGTTCTGTCTGTATCACTGGCATTCATGTTAATTCTGTGCCTAAGCTCCTGACTTGAACCTGGCATACACTCCAGTTGCCATGTTGCTGCCCCAAATTCCGGCTGTATCAGGAGAGAGCCTTCCTCGCCAGCTTGCAGACCCTCAGGCTCTGATGGCTGCCATCAACAGGGGTTTCTAGAACTTGTGAAAACTGAGGTTTGTTTTGGTTCTTCCTGTAAGCAGATGTTAAGAACCTGCTCCTGTGTGTGCACTGCAGTTAAATTACAAAGATAACTATTGTGAGATGATTTTAAACCAACCTGTGTACAAAGATATTAACAAGGTACCTGCCAGCTGACTGTGTGTGGTGTGTAGCTGGAGGTGGAGAAGAACCATCAACCAAAATATGTATTTAAAGATCAGAAGGCTTTTGTTGAGGTGGGCGAGAGTGGCCCAGCTCTAATTGTAGTCATTGTGGATGGTTATCTGGCTCTGCGCTAAGCTTTTTTGAATGTATAGGGATAGAGGTCCAATATATAGTAGCCAGACTGGTAAGGCTAGGTGGGTGAGAACCTGAATATGTTGAAGCTAGTGGGAAGGTTGTACTTTGTAAGCAGAGCTGGGATTTCTTCCTCTTTCAGTGTCTCCCTCACATTGTTTTGACACTATCTTGCTTTTCTGTTCTTGTTTTTGCAGAACATCCAGAAGATGCTCGGCCTTGCTCCTTCCCGGGCTGCCACCAAGCAAGCAGGGGGCTTCCTTGGCCCACCCCCTCAGGCAGGGAAGTTCTCCTAAAGCACACTTATAGCCTTCATGGAAGCTCTGACCAGTGCACAAGACTGCCTTTGGGAGGTAACAAGATGCGATAATGCACCAGGCTGCACGTGTCTAAGAACAGCCTATGCAGTATTGGCCACGGTCTTGGAAAACATCTTCCACTTGGAGTATTCTGCCAGCGGTTATTTGCTCATCAAACCAAGAAAGCTCTCAGAAGATAACTTGACCTTTTTTGTTTGTGGTTTTTCGGAGAAATAAAGGGCATGTTGATCGAGATGTCTCTTGATTAT
>NW_010131498.1:17080-30840 GCF_000699245.1 Pterocles gutturalis | reverse complement strand
ACCGTGGCTTTCCACTGGCAAATGCAGCATCTTACTTGAGTGATGGCCTAAAGAGGAGAGGAGAAAACCCTCTGCAAAGTCCCTCCTGCCTTCTGTTATTATTATTTTTAATATTAGTCCCATTAGATTTATAGGCGCAACTGCCTGGGAAAGTGACTTTACCTCTGGTTCCTTCATAAATTTTTAATAGGGCAGAAATAGAACCAAAAGGGATTTAAAAAAAAAAAAATACGCGTTAGCATCAAACTCTGGCTCTATTCATAATTAATTATACTTTCAGGGGGAGGGGAAAAAAAGAGGAAACATAATTACAAGCTTCTAGTGAGAACATTCATTATCATGCTAATGCAGAAATCAGTACTGCTGCGGTGCTGTGTGTGTGTGTGCGGCGCTGTGTGTGTGTGTGCGTGAGTTTGGTCTAATTACTCCGCAGTGATGTGTGTCATTAGCACATTTACCTCGGTGCTGCATGGGATTTTCAAGTCAAAGTTAAAAATGAGAAGATTAATCGCAGCCTGGATCGATGGGGACTGGGACCGGCTGGTGCCGGGGGGATGCTGCACCCCCAGCACGGCGAGAGGCTGGGTTTTGCCGGGTGTTTCTCAGCCCCGGCTCCCCAGACACCCCGGATGAGGTGCCCATCGGTAAGTAACATCCCGGATTCAGTATTTTGGGCTGACAAACCTTGACAGGGATGTTAGGAAGCATTTCAGTGTGTGAAGAGCAGCGCACACCAGGGGAGGGAGGGACAAGCCAGGCTGGAGAGGAAAGAGCCCAGAGGGAGGTGAAAGTGAAGAAAAACAAGGCAATATTTCACATATTTAGTGCCTAACAAGTCCCTGAATTTGCCACGCCAAGGAGATGCTCACCTTGTCAGGCAGATCCCGAGCATCTGCCTTGGGAGGAGCGTTTGGGCTCAGCCCAGCTGCAGAACTACCCCGGGGCAGGGTGGCTGGTCCTAAATGGAAAGGGCAACTTTCTATAAAAGAAGAAGAAAAAGGCTCAATTTAATCCTAGAGCATTGATATTGCCAGCAATAGATAGGGGTAGTTTTGTTTTTTCTTTTCTGTCCTGTTCCATTAAGCACAACCGAGGCTGGCAGCATGCCCCAGCGCAGGACCCGACCACCCAGCTGTCCCCAGCACCCATGTGAAAAACCAGTTGAGAACCAGGGAAAAAGGTCTTCCTCAGCATCACAGACCTGAACCGAAGGGCCCAGCAGTGCCCAGGGGGTCAGGCATGGGGCCGAGCCCGGGTGCATCCTGCTCTCACTGGGCACTGGAAGCTCCGGCTGAAATCAGGGAGGAAAACCGCAGGCTGGGATCCACGGCGTGAACACCAGGTCCAGTCCTGGACGTGTTTATAGACATGAGTTATCTTAATTATATTAAACTGAAGTCAGGCATCTGCACAACCTGAGCATTTCTGTGGAATAATTAAACTGATCGCCCATTATTTCTCGAGCTGCCAAGCGAATGCCCTACTTTCCTAAGTCGGAGCCCTGCATTTCCCCAGCGATAAATCCTGCTGCAGACCGCGGGAGCCAGAGCCTGGCTGGCAGAGCGGGGCTGGGGCCGTGGCAGGACACCCAGCCCTCCAGGATGTCCTAAAAGCCTCAGAGCAAACGAGCTGTAAGGGTTGTGCCAGGTTATTTTCCTGCCCAACATGCAGCTGGGGAGGGGGTGATGACGGGCAGCTGGAGAAACCTGGGGCCAGGAGCAGGCAGTGGAGCAAAAAGGGATTAAAGAGGGGAATAGGTGGAGCTGAGTCTCCTTGCGGTGCCACCTCTCTTCTGCTCGGAGGAGCACAGTGATTATTAAAGGGAGATCACTGCTTCCCTTGCTCATGTGGGAAGAGCAACTCCTGTAGCAAACTGGAGGGAGAAAAGCCGGAGCCAGCGATGAGTGCTGTGGGAGTTGCTGTGTCCCATTCTGCCCTGGCCCCAGCAAACACCTTGTTCCCAAAAATAACCTCCTGTGCAGGAAGAAAAACCTCCTGGGCACTGCGAAGATCTGGGCTGTCTGCTGGGCATCGCAGGTCCCAGATCGCAATGACGCTTCTGGAGAGCTGCTGAAAAGGGATGGGAAAACTTCCTTGGAAAAACCCACTCCCCAGACACGGCAGCTCTCCCGGACCTCCATCCCGGGGACAGCGAGGGGGAATTACCATCCTAAAAACCAGCAGCTGCTCCAGCACCCACGAGCGTGTGTTCAAGCACCTCGGAGCATCCCTGGCGAAGGAGCACCCACCGCCTTCAAAATTCCGATTTTCCTCAGCATAAAAGCAGCTGCTGGCGCAATGGGCTGAGCACATTCAGTCGAAGTGGGAAAGCATTAAAAAAATTGGATTTGCCGAAAAAATCCACCCTTCCCTGGGCACAACAGAACTTCCCCAACCAAAGATGCTCCCCGAGCAGTGCCAAGACCCTGCTGTCGGCAGGGAGGGTGGGAAAAGGGGAAAATGAATGCCTGGATTCCCGAGAATAAGATCAGAGTTGTATTTTTTTTTTTCCAAAGGTGGGTTTTGCACAACATCTGGGAGCCATTCCCTTTGTGTGGGCTCAGGCAGCCGGGCGAGGGGCCCCTCTGGAGCTCCAGCTGTGCCTAATCCCAACATTTAGGGTTGCCTGCGACGCTCCCCGACCCGCGCCAGCCCCGCACAAACTGACCACGCGGCATTTTCAGCCGGTGACCCAGCTCGGGGCTATTTGGAAACCTGGAGCATAATTACCCTGTGGGGTCTGCCAGCTGCTTTAAAAATACCCACCCCACCTCAGCACGCTGGCACTCCCGTTTTTATCCAAAAATGTGTTTGGGAGGCAGAGGGTAAGACTAGTACTGGATGCTGCAGCCTTGAAAAGACATGTCACAGGTGCTTGCAGGGAAAATACAGGGGGAAAAGGACAATTTGGCCATCTCCACAGCATCGTGCAAGCAGCAGGTTCCTGGGTATCGGGGTCACAACAGCTCTACAGCATCCTCAGCCTCCGCTCCACCTCCTTGGGGCACTTTCCCAAGGCGTAAAGCAGATCTCAGGTTTTATGTGAGGGTCTAAAATGAGTTATCACACGAGGGCCAGACAAGCCCCCCATGCCCCCCTCCCCGAAAGCCCTTCTCCGACAGATAAAAGGGCCTCACTGTTCTTCCAAACGATGAAACCGGAGCCAAATCCCCTGAAAGAAAACAGATGACCTCTTGTTCTGGGAACAGCTTTGGTCCCTCCCTTTAACTCCATCACTGGCTGAACCCTGCCCAAAGGACAAGCAATAAGCCGTGACACCAATGTCCCAGCGTGGGTGGGAGCTGCTTCCCGTCACTTCTTAATGAAGCGCCTCGTTAGGGCTAACGGGGCTTGTGCACCCACCCGGGCTGCCTGCTTTCCTCAGGAGTTTTTGCAGGGTCAATATCTGCTCTCTGCCAGCGCAGGCTGGTGTTTAAGCCCTCGGTGCATCCCTGGGTGCGCGCAGGAGTCGTATTTTGATGCAGAAAGGTCACACCGAGCACCTCTCTCCTCAACCGAAATGTTGCCGGTTGCAGAATTTGGCGTCTCAACACCCATATTTCACGGGGAGCGGATGCAGCCCAGGCGACGGTTCACATTGTTTTTGCATTTATAACCAACCGATGGGAGAATAAAACCGGATTGCACACACCCTGTTCAGAGATGGTTTACGATGTATGAAAATAGCCCTAAAGCTTTTCCCAAAATTCTCCCTGACGGAGTTTGGGAACAGCCAGGCAGGACATTCCAGCTGTGCAGGGACCTGTATCCACTGAGCATCCCCGTCCCCTGCCCTGCAGGTGGTGGGAGCTGTTAGCTTTCCACTGGGAAAACTTTGCTACCAAGAAGTTTGGGGATAACTCCCAGCATACCAGCTCACGGTGGGGTTTGGCAGGACTGGAGGCTGCCGGTACAGGGATGCCCCCCTGCTGCACCCTGCAGCATCCATCCACCCTGGCGCGGGGTCCCACTGCAGCCCCCCCGTGCCCAGGGCAGGGCTTTGGGAAAACACCAGAATTAGGAGGGCATGGACAGCCCAGCTTTGCAAACTCCTTTTTTCCTTGTTGCACTTTCCCCATCTGTATCGAATAGCAGAGCTATGAATATTCAAGAGGAAAATGTGTTAGAAATCGGTGACATTTTCAGGATTGGCTCTTGCTAGCCAGAGAACGTCATTCGCAGTAATTACGAATCAAATCCACGGCCCTTCACAGATGACAACAAATCCAAATGGCCTTTTTACACAGTGAAAATATTAGCCTTAATTTTTTTTTTTTTTTTAGTATCTTCCAACCAGTTGCTGCTTTCACAGGCACCTCCGAGCGAGCTGATTTCAGAAAAACTTCTCCCGTCGCGGTTGCGTCAGCTGCCTCGTACAGAAAATGAATAGCACTTTTTTTTTTTTTTTCCTCCCTCTCGTTTGAGAGTTTTCTTGGTAGGGATGAAACCACGAAACAGAAGGCCGCCTAAATGAAATTATTAACCCAGAGAAACCACTAAAGGAACTTGATTAATTTGCCAAGTAACAGAGCCTGGTTTGTTCTTTTAGGCAACACATCTTAAAGTAATTGAATCACCCCTTGAAAAAAAAACAGTAGATGATTGAGCCCTGAGGTACACTCATTCGCTATCCTTAATAAATCTCTCTTTATGAAGGAGGTAGTATGCTTTTCTCATCAGAAACCTGTTAATTTTTTTCTCTTGTAAGTAATTGAATACAAAGTTCAAAATCTATCTGCAGCATCCTTCAAGAAAAAAAAAAACACCAAAGGTTTATCGCCTGTTTCATCTCAGCAAGTTAATTATGCTCTCATAATTGAGTTAAACCATCAGGTTATTAAAAATACCACAGGATCATTTTTATTTTTTTTAATGAAGCACCACAAGCCCCACATCTTTGGCAGAACCAAGGCTCCCAAGACCTGGGTTGTGCCCAGCACACTGCGGGAGCTGCCTGGGATGGACCGGTCCAGCTTTGTTTCATTTAAGAAAAGTGGTTGGGGTGGGGTTTTTCCTCCTTTTTCCGAAGCAGGAGGACGGGCCCATCCTCAGCTGCACTGTTGCAGCCTCTGCCAGAGCTGCAGATCTGCTCAGCACATCCGCCAGCACGTCTGCAGCCCAACGGCAGCTTGATGAAGGTGATGGTGCCTCTCCCCTTGGGAAAAGCAGGTCTGGCGGTACAGGCTCCCACCGTAACTGAAATATCTTTGACTATTCTCCAGGAAACCCAGGTTGAGTTTTCTTATGCCCAGGGATGGAGGAGGAGTGCCTGATGCTCCACCACAACATGTGGTGCTTCCAACTCAAGTATATTTCTAATCAGCTTTTCCCTTCAGATTTTACCCGTTTGACTAATTCCACTAATTCTAGAGAATTACAGAAATAATTGCTATTTTCCAGTAGATACAGGCCTGCCTCTTGAGACAGAAAAAAAAAAAAAAAGGCCAAAAAAAATCCATGAAGCAGTGTTTAAGGAAAGTCAAAATAAGCTATTCCCATCTCCTCATTTGCAATTAACTTCAGAGCATAACACAGTGGGAGGTGGTTCATGGGAAAAGTACGGCTTCATTGTAATCCTCCCTCCTTTTAAGTGGAGAGATCGGTGGAGATAGATGCGCCCAGGCAGCTGCGCTCCCTGCCAGGTCACAGCCTCCCCGCTCCCTCCGGGCTGCCTGCCACCAGGCAGAGGCGAGGGCAGGAGAGCTGCTGGCCCCACGCTGCGTCCCTGGCAGGGTGTTAGGATGGTGACTGGGCTTTTTCTGAGTGCCTGTGGTCAATACCTGCACCGTGGGACACTGTGGCCCTCCATGAAATACTCCATCCCTGTCCCCATCCTCGTCTCCATCCCTGTCTTCATCCCCATTCACAACCCCATTTCCATCCCCGTTCTCATCCTCATGCCCATTCTCATCCTCATCTCCAACCCCGTCCTCATCCCCATCCTGTCCCTGTCTCCATCCCCATCCTCATCATCATCTCCTTTCCCATCTCCATCCCTGTCCTCATCCACATCCCCATCCCCATCTCCATCCCCATCCCCATCTGAAGGCAGATCCGACACCGCAGCCCCCAGGAGACACCTTCGAGAGCAGAGGGAGGAAAGGGATGAGATAACAGCCTGAAAGAGCAACTGTCTCCTCTGGGAAAACAGGAGCTGGTGCTTATTGGGTTGGAGCTGGCAGAGTGAGCACATGGCGGAGCAGCGGGATGGAGCTGCCCTTCCTCTCCCTGGGCTAAACGCTGCCCACCAGAGTGCTGGTCGTTATTATCATCTACTTATTTTTTTGCAAAACTATTACATCAGGATTTTTTTGCAGCAGTGTGCTTTACTTCTTCCCCACCGATGACAGTACCACCATGAGAAGAGGTGGCCCAGCAGCACATCTGTCCCTGGAGAGCTCTGGGTATCCCTCGTAGCAGGGTCCCGGCAGGACCTTTGCTCAATGGGGCACCTGGATGCTGTTTTCCCTTGTGTCAGCCCTCATTCACCTAGAAAAACATCTCTGCTTATGGGCGTTTCAGCCACATTCCCAAAAAACCCAGTCCAAGCAACGGTTTGGAGGCAGGAAGGACCTGCAAGAGCCGGTTCCTCCGCATTGCCTGGCAGGGCTGGGAGCTTTCCCTGCCCTCCATGCAAATGTTCCAGGAGGAGGAGGCTCAGACTCAGTCATCCGCTGGGAACCTCGGGCCATTCTCTGCCTAGAGGCAGAGAACCCAGCCTGGAGGACGACGTCCATCACATGCCTTGTCCAGCTTCTGGGCTGTGTGTTGGTTACCCACCAGCAGGTGAGCACAGTGTGCAGCGCTGAGGCTCGTGCCCGTTAGTGGAGATGGCACCGCCTGGCTCCTGCACCCAGCCCTGCTCCAGGCAAGAACAGAAACTTGCTGCCATTGCAGGGTCCATCCTCAGACTCGCCCTCCAGTGCCTGGTGACCTTGGGTGCTCTGTCCTCCAGCAGGCACGTCCCATCCTTTGCCCTGTGGTGTTAAAAGCACGGCTCACATGGCGACCTGCTGGTTGTGCATTAAATATTCACCTGCATGATACTTCCTTTGAAGAATTTTCCTTTTAACTGTTCTATTTTCATCGCTGTCCTCATCTCTCCATAACGCTCCATCTTCTGCTGAAGTGTCATCTTCAGATTTTGTTCCAATTAATATTTCTATGGCAACTGCATTTAATTTGGAAGTGGTAGCGCTTGCTCTGCATGGGCACCGGAGCCTCCTCCCCACCTCACAGCTCTGTGCCCATGGTGGACATTTATGCCGTTGTATCTTTTTCCAAAATCTATGGTCCTCTGGGGTGGCTTCACCCTCTCGCACAGCCTTGGTGCCCCTGCCCTGCCCTCTCGGTGCCAACCCAGAGAGTTGGTCCAGCCCAGGCTGAACTTGAGTCCATCCATCGTCTTGCGATCCATTATCACCGAGTGCCTTTACTGACTGCAGCACGGGGTAAAGCACAAATGTTTGGGAAATGACTCAGTAGGATTGAGATCTTGGGGGCGGGACACGGATGCAGGCGGTACATCCAGGGAACCAGAGGGCTCCCCAACATGCTGCGAAACAAGAAGTGGTTGGGAATGCAGGAGGTGGCAGAAGGAACTGCTGTGTTTGGAAACCCAGGCTTGCTCCGTGTCCAGCTCCAGATGTCCAGTTTTCATCCCAACACCCTGAGCTGTGAACCCCATGGGACGGGTGCAGACACCTCCCTGGCTCCCGTGCCCACCCAAAGCAATGGGGCACTCCCAAAGCGATGGGGCAGGCACCCACTCGTGTCCCCAGGTGGGTCTCCTCCCCATTCAAAAGGCAGAAGCGATCCGTGAAGGTGACCAGCAGCAGCGGGACGAGGACATCCCACCAGCTCAACACCTCCGAGTGCCAGCCAGGACCCTCCTGTGGGGCTCTGCGCTAGCAGGGGGTAAGAATGGGCACTGGGTGGTTAAAATAAACCTGGGTTACAACCTGGAACGAGGAGCATTTGTGTGTGTGCTGGTTTCCCTGACACGCTGCCTTTTGGTCTGCGCTGCAACCTTGCAGGCATCTCTGGAATGACAGAAATGCTGAGCGTCCTGTTAACGGGGTTTTGCATCCGTCAGCAGAGCAGAGCCTGGCTGATTTGTACAGAGGAACCTGTCTGGGACCTGGCCCCGGGCGGGGTGAGGTTGGCAGCCTGGCAGGGGTAACGCTGGGCTACTGCATGTGTAACACCCGAGTTTGGAGATTAAGCTGTATCAATACACATTCAAAACCATTTTGTTCTGAGCCAACACCTCTGCCGCTGCTGTGAAAGCATCTCCCCTGCACGTGTGGGGACAATCCCAGCACAGAGCCCTCTGTCACCGAGCTGCTCCTCCAGCAAAGACCTGGTGTGGAATGGGATGTCCACTACTGGGGACAGTAAGCGCACATCCCTGCTGCTCGTGTTCTGCCTACCCTGAGTGAGGGACATCGCGGCTCCCGTGTCCCTTTGCTGTGTGCCAGCTGTCTTCCACAGCAGCTTGGGGCACTCTGCAGTTGCACATCCCTGGCAATGCCTGGTTCCATGTTTCTCCTCTTCCCAACCCATCTCCGACACCCCCAGCAGATATCCTGGGGCTTGGGTTGGTTTTGGCCCTGAAAGTTGGCATCCAGCTTTCAGACCCCAGACCCCATTCCCTGCAACATGCTCAGCTGAATCCCTGCCTCCCCCCGGACCTGTCGCGCAGCCGGGACATCCTCCCACCCGCTGTCCCCACCATGCCACCACTGTCCCCACTGTGCCACTGCCACCCAGCAAAGTGCCACCAGCAGCACAAGTGCACCCGCTGTAGGTTTGGTTTTCCAAACACCTCCTGGGCAGGCTCTGCTCACAGTATCAACATTATTCCTCATTCAAATGAGGGAACCACAGAAAAATGTAATTTTGGAAGGCGAGTAACTTAACTCCCCGCAGCTGTGCCTCGGGCTGGGCTCCAGCTGCTCGGCCACCGGCTGGGCTCCTCCGCACACACACAAGCGCCGGATTCCTCCCGAAACTCGCTTCCCAGGACGGACGCTTACTGTGAATGAAATCTGGGACTTGGATTTCTTTCCTCAGCCAGTTGGGCCATCCCGCTGCAGTGGCATTAACATATTTTTTTGTTGAGCTCACAACTGGAAGGCAACACTCCCGCCCGCTGCCCTTCCCCGAAGATGCTGTTACCCAAACGAGCCAAATAAGATGCAAACTCTGGAGCAGAACAGATCCCCCCTCCGCGCTGGTTGAGCGTGCTGTTCCCCACCCAGCCCTGCACTGCCAGGCAGAGAGACATCCTGCAAAGCCTGCGCCAAGGTGTTGGCTATGGATTCAACCTTGCTCCTCCTGCAAAATAATTATTCCTCTTGCCATAATGCACCAATGTCCCACCCAAACTCAGCCCCCTCCCCATCACAAGGCTCCATGTGCCCCAGAGAGGAGTGGGAGCTCCGCTGACACAGCCTGGGGCAGGGTGACAGATGAGGAACAGCTCTTGGGGGGTGCCAAGTGGGTTCACCCCCATGAGATAAGTGCCTCTCTCCTACCTCTAACACCACAGTTATGATTGTTACCATCCCTGAAATGTTAAAGGGACACATCTCGTCACATCACTCAGCTGGGCGGTGAAAGGCTGCTGTCCTGCGCAGCCTCCTGGAGCGATGCGCCCTCTCCAGCTCTTTATCTGGGGGAGGGTTGTTAATGCCCTTGTCCTGCTGCTGGGCTCCCAGGCAGGCTGGTGGCAGCGCGTGTCCCCCGGCCACAGTGCCATGGCCGAGCACGTCCTGCATCAGGAGCTGCCAGCACATGGCAGGGAGCATGCCGCAGCACCCTGTCCCCATCACACCTCATTAACTTGAAGGGATGGTTCATACGCATCAGTCGGTCAGGATGCTGGGACTCTACACCCAATGTCATCCTTGAAGTGCATCGTTGTCCCCTGGGGCTCCACGTCAGGGCACCTCTGCAGATGCAGCAGGAAGGTGAGTGCAAACAGAGGCAGCTCATCACTTCCCTGGAGTGTTTTAACCTGGTGGATTTTCAAGCATCATCCGTCTCTTCCACACTTCCCAGTGCATCCATGCCCTGACATCCCTGCTCCAGTCCATGGGTGGATGAGCACAGCCACAGCTTCCCATCCGGCAGCTTGTCACCAGCCCTGTGTCCTGGTGTTGGGTTTATCAGGGCTGGGGACCACAGTGACACCCGGCTCCATGCCGTCACTGCCCATGGAGGCTGTGCTGCAGGGAACCCCCTGAGCAGCCAAGGCACCCCCACAAACCAGTCTGACCCTCGTATGTCTGCCTGGGAGCGGAAGGACTCCACACCATCACCCAGGGATGGTAAATCACAGGCGAGCTCAGAAAACCCAGCTTGTGCTCCAAAACCTTCCTTGGCACCTGTGCTGGCCATGAAACACAGCACCAATAATAACAGCACCAGCTTTCTTTTCAACCTGAGATCCTTAAGAGTGATCAGCAAATTTGAGGGGCCAATTAAGGCAAATCAGCACTTCATTAATCTCCTGAAATGCAGCCACCGCTGGAAGGAGAGACAGCAGAGCTCAGCACAGCGCTAACCATCAGCAAAATGCAGAGGAGAAAAATGGTCCAGCCACGGAGAAAGAGAAGCCACGAACCCTCACTGCGATGCTGTGCCACAGGACTGCACATGTCAGAGGTGACAGTCCCTGGCGTGCCAGACACGGTGTCCCCAAGGCCCTGCCAGTAGACCTGCACCAGGGGAAAAATAAAATAAGAAAAAGCACGGCTTGTTAAATGGTGTAAAATGCTTCCCCACCACTCATGCAGGCTGGCTCCCTTCCATCGGGTGAGCTCATTCTCCATCCCACTTCCAAACCACTGCTGTGGCTGGGAGCTGGCAGAGCCGCGGTGCCCCCGGCACGAGCTCACCCCAGTCTGGGCACTGGGCATTCCAGCTTCCCCTCAAATGAAAGGGAAAACCCTGAGGGTGAGATTTGGCAGCAGTGAGATGCCTCTCCCCTCCTGCAGCCCTTCCCCAGGTTATGGTAACGCTTTGTTTTTAAGACAGCCTTACAAAAATACCGTGAAAATTTAATCGCCCGGCACGAAATCTAATAGCTGCTCTTCACATGCATTTCACCACAATTTATTCCTCTGCTAAAGGCTTCAAACTCACCACCCACTCTTCCTGGGGAACAGCAGTACCCACAGCACCCCAGCCAGTCCCACTGGGATGCACTGGTCCTGCCCGCTGCGGAGAAACAGGACCGAGCAGCTCCAGGGCCAGGCGGGGTGGAGGGGTGTTAGGTGCAAAGAGCTTGTTACGCCTCTGTGAAGGCTGCTGTGAGCACAGCGAGGGTGTGGGACAGCCTGCAGCATCCTCACGGGGCTGGAGCGCCCCAGGACAGTGGCATTGCCTGGGCAGGAGTCCCTGTAGATTGTTCCCAGCCTGCCATCGGCTGCAAAGAAAGACTCCTCCGTGGAAACCAAACATTCACGGTGAGATGTGCGGTGCTGCAGGTGAGGGGCTTTGGCTCTAATCTTCCCCTGGACTCATGCTCAAGGAAAGCTGTGATTTTATCATGAGAATGTCCTTCGGTTAAAACCAGAGCCCCTGATTCTGTTAACAATTTGGTAATGAATTAATGACATTTTCCAGTGGAAAAGAAATTGTGAAACTCTCCCGGGAGCTTCCGATTCGACCCAAACAATCTGTCAAGTCAAGCCGCCGGCAGTCTGGCCGCTCGGCGTCTCACGCGGGCTCTGAGCTCATCGCCAGCCTCACGAGCATAAATAAGAAACCAAGAGGATGACAGCGGACCCCAGGGATGAGTCGGGGGTCTCTGGCTCCATCGATACCCCTCGGCGAGCAGACCCAACGAGGGTGGGGATGCAGGTTTGCAGGAGCTCAGCATGTTGGATGATGGGTTTCTTTAAAATATCAAGAATATCAATATCAATATTCTTTAAAATATCAGCAAACCTCCAAAAGCCAGACTGCAGCACCACAAACCCAGCCCCACACTGTGAGCCACTTGCCCCATTTTAGCATGGACATCCCCAGCCAACGCCAATAATATCAAGAAAGAAGTCGCTTAAAGCAACTAATAGACACAACCAAAGCAGAGATTATCCTTATCCAAATTGCCTGCTCCTTGGAGAGACCTGGGCAAACTTCCAGGGATGTGGTGGATCCCGTTTCCCAGGGTGGCCAGGGGTTGCTGTGTGCTCCCCCGAGCGGGATGGCTCCTGGGTGAGGGGGTGAAGGGCTGAGGACCCCCTCAGAGTGACACCCCATGGGATCCCTACAGAGCAGGAGACACGCCGGGAGAAGCTGTGCGGACTCGGTTGCGGCTCATTGCAATTCCTCAGCAGCATCTTGGTTGCGTTAGGATGGAGCGAGAGCTCAAGGGGGCTGTGAAGCCAAATGCCCAGCTTATAACCAGGGAGGTAAATGCTGATTTCTTGAGAAGAGCTGCTGTCACATCAGTCCCCACATCCCAAGTCCCCTGATTTACAGTTAGAAACTTTGCATTGATGGTGCTCAGAATCATTATGCTACAAACCATACACTAATTACAGTGCCCTGGGCAAGAACGTTAATCCAAAGAGCACAAAATTATAATGAATTTCTTGGCATAATGAACCCAAACAGGATAAACAGTCCAAACAATAACTGCCGCCTCGGCACATTTACCCTCCCGGCTCAACCTACTGCAGGGCTGCAGGAGGGTGGTGGGGACCGGTGGGTGAAGGGACATCCCGAGGGCAGAGGGGTCGTTGAGCATCACCGACTGGCCTCACCGTGCTTATTCGAGCCCAGCGTGGAGGCATCGCCTGGCAGTGGGGATGTTCCCAGCTCTCACACTGAGCAGAGCTACCCCACAGAACCACAGAATGGTTTGGGCTGGAACGGACCTTAGAGATCATCTCGTTCCAACCCCCCATGGTCCTGCATTTCCCCAGCTACCACAGGGACCAAACCCAAGCCACCAGTGGGGACGCTGGGAGGATGCAGCCACTGCTGCCACCACGCTGCACATCCCTCCTGCCGAGCCGCCTCGTGTCCGCTGGGGAAAAACACCGCAGTGTGCAAACCCACCCCAAAACTTCCATCACAGGGCAGGCAGGGCTCACCAAATCCAGGAAAAGCTTGGATCCCTGTGCCTCTTCCCAGCCCCATGCCAAGGGGACAGTGGCCAAACCCCAGGCCCCAGCGACGTGGCCTCGGGCAGGGTCAGAGGAGCTGTTTCTAAAAGCAGGGCTTAAGCTCAACACTCGTTTTATCTGCCTCTTTATTTATTTACCGCTGAGTGGGAAGTGCAACATGAAAGCTAATTATTTGATAAAAGCTTTGGGCAGGGTATTAATGAGCCAGACTTCTAAGCAGAATTCTGAACTTTTTCTGTCTCCATCCACAGAGCCGGGGCGTTGGAGCTGGTCAGGGCGGCAGAAGGACCCTTCCGCACACGGCTGTGGCTCACCCTGCTACGGCATGGGGTGGCACTGCATGGGGACATGTGTGCCGAGCCTCTGCTGCGGCAGCAAAGGGCTGTTATCCCTTTTTTAATCCCTTCTGGAAGAACACCGATGATTCCTAGTGCCAGGACCTAAAAGAAGAGGGTGGGAAGATGACAGGCACGTGGCTCAGTGGCTGAACCACGAACACAACCACCTGCGAACAGCAACGCCCAGCTACAATGCAATGGGTCCTCTCCATACGTAACCCATAAGGCCGTATGCATTTAGCAGGGCCACATGTGTTTAGTAAGGTCGTATGTATTC